>NW_022154983.1:0-27877 GCF_001633185.2 Quercus lobata | reverse complement strand
CTTAAATATCCATCATTTAAATTGGGCAAAATCAATTTGAGGATTTTGAATCTAAGACCTCAAATTAAGAACTACGAAGTGGCTTGATCCCCGCCAAGGGTACGCAGGCAACCTAAACAAATCATTAGGTGCAGCCATAAATAAATAAAAACACATATCCCCTTAAACATAAAAATAAATAAACTCATGTACAAAGACAACATGGTTGGAATCAAAAGGTCTTCTCTTGAAACAAGGGATTGTAATTAAGAGATACATTATCTTGAATGGGCATTACTCACATCAATAAAACTCATACGCCAAAAGGCCTATGAGTGAAATTATGTTTGACGAATTTGACTAATTTGACAATGTTTGTTAAACATAATTTAACAATATTTGTTAAACATAATTTGACAACGTTTGTTAAACATAAATTGACAATTATTGTTAAACATTGGTTAACAATTTTCGTCAACAACCTTGGTAGAGAGCTCCTCTCGATTTAGCTCCACATCACTTAGCTTCATGGTGGCCAACCTATAGAGTTTCTCATGCTTCCGGAAACCTTATACAACTTAGCATAGGCTGTATGGATGTCAACATGTTCGTCCATTTTCTCAAACTTAGATTCCACCAAGTCCTCTTCGTCATCCACTACTTCTACGATCCCTTCAGTAGGATTCACTGTGGCAGTGAAAGCATTCAAGATTCCCTTGTCATCTGACTCAGTCTCAGGCTCGGTATCACTCAAGGTAGCAGCAAGAGCCTTACTTTTTCTAATCGACTTGAAATATGTTGGACATTCTTGTTTTATTTGTCCAAAACCTTGACATCCAAAGCACTTTGGTCTGAAGGGAATAGTATACTGACCGCCATCCTTAGCATCCTTCTTCCCTCTATCTTGACTTTTGAATTATGAAGAATTGGATTGCTTATGGTCCTTATCAAAGCCTTTCACATTGGCATTCTTCATGAACTTCTTGAACTGCCTAGTGATGTAGGACTTCATCTTGGAATTTTCATCATCTGAAGACTCATTAGTCTCATTACTTTTGACCTTCAGTGTCATGCTCTTACTTTTGGTTCCTCTCCTAACTCTAGTCAAACCCAATTCATAGGTTTGCAAATTGCCAACCAGCTTTGTCAAAGGAATTTTGTCAATGTCTTTTGATTTTTCAATGGTAGTGATCTTGGCATGGAATCTCTTAGGCAGAGATCTGAGCACCTTTCTCACAATCTTGGGTTCAAGAATCCGTTCTCCAAGATTGAATGCTGAGTTAACTATGTCCTTCAGCTTGGCATAGAACTCATCAAACGTCTCATCCTCCTCCATTTTTATCTCTTCAAAGCTAGTCGTAAGCCTTTGGAGGTTTGAATCCTTAACAGCCTTAGTCCCTTTATAGATTGTCTAGAGAATGGTCCATGCTTCCTCAGCAGTTTTAGTTGAGGATATCTTCTTGAACTCCTCATTTGTGATTGCACTAAATATGGCATTTAATGCTCTGCTGTTGAAGTTTGTCGCTTTGATCTTTGCATCATCCCAATCAGCCGACACTTCCTTTGGCTTAGTCCAGCCAATCCCATAGCTTGCCACACTTTCTCATCTAAAGACTACAAGAAAGCTCTCATGCGTACTTTCCAGTATGCATAGTTAGTGCCATCAAATAAAGGAGGTATAATAAGAGACTATCCTCTATCCATGACAAACAGGAGTCAATGGATCACATAGCAAAGGTTAAACCTAATTAGATTGTGCCCGCTCTGATACCACTTGTTGGGTTAAAATGAATTGACCCTTTTGCAAATTAATTAATTACCCAAGTTAATTAATTAGTCAAATTATATGCAATAGTGTGATAGCACAAACAAATCACCGAATAAATAAATGCAGCGGAAATTAAATTTGACACAGGTGATTTGTTTAAGAATGGGGAAAACCACCAAGATAAAACCCCACTAGGTGAATTTAAGGTCACCATTCCCGAGAATTCACTATTGTCAATCACAAGCAGTTACAAGTATAATGAATCCCAGTACCCAATACCAACCTATAGTTAAACCCTTACCCCAATACCCAATTAGTCTTGTATTGTAGCGGCAATGTTTTCGTTCAATGCACGAATCCCAGTACGTGACTAACATACCAACTTGAGGAAGATTGGCTGCAAAATTCTTCAATTCATTAATAATGAAGATCAGGAAGCTCCTCAGTCACAAAACCCTTGGCATAAAGACACAGAAGCTTCTACAAAGAGAATAATGAACTAGAGCAATTTCTGCCTCTGGTCACAATATGCATGTATAATAATTGCAACACCTTGCATCACCTTATGATGGATCTTAAAATAATCCTTATTTATGTCTAAGGTTGTGAGAAAAGAAACCCTACATAAATACTCATAGATATGCGTGTAATCATATCTGAAAAACCTGATTTCGTAATTATCGATAGATACAGCTTGTGTCAAACTTCTGTTTAGTTTCAACAGTAATTCTCGATAGAAAGGATTCTGTCGAGACTTCTGTCGAGTTTTAATGAACAACACTTCCTTTACTTGTTTCTTGGTTAGACTTGCATGACTTCAATACTTTACTTGAACACTTGTTTCTTGAAGTACTAAACTCATCCTATATCTATCCAAATACAAGTAAAATGCATTTTGTCAAAGGATTATCCAATTACATAAATATGTCCCTAACATACTTGTTCTTATACATACCTTGTGTTCTACTTATTGTGAGCTTAATGAAAGTTTGTTGTATATGCAAGTGTTTCAGGATACAGGTGTGTACGGTACAAGTGCTTCACAACTTCTAGAATTAGGTGTGAGTGAGTTTTGCCTATGTTCTCAAACTCACATTTAAGTCTAGAGTCTGTTTCAAGGTTTTGTCATAGAATAGCCAGATGGGGAGATTGTAAAATTGTGATTTACAACTATTTTGTGTTAGCTTTAATTCCATGCCAAATTTAATTGTAAATTTCTTCAATCATTTTTCCCTGTATGTATGTGGGTTTCAAATTGTAAGGGATGAGTGTGAGAGTGTGAAGACTCAAGCTTCAAAGGATGAACAAGTGGTTTATGCGAGTGTCTCTCAAGAAGCTTACCCGCAAAAGAGCCACGTGTAGAGCACATGACTAGAAGATGAAGAGTCATACCAAGCTGGAGATTTTCTCGAGTGTCTTGCAGGTAAGGCCAACCCACGAAGGACTCGCAAAACTCTCTGTTTGGCAAAAAGTGAGATTTTGTTTTACCACGTCTTTATCCACACTATATATACCCTTATTACCCACAAATTGTAAAGAGTGTTTTTAGAGAGAAAACTGTTAGGACATGGTGGATCATGTTAAGAACATAGGTCATTTAGAATTGGCTAATCCTTTAACAAAATGCACTTTACTTGTAATTGGGTAAATCTAGGATGTGTTTAATACTATAAGGAATAAGAGTTCAAGTCCAAGTATTGAAGCCATGCAAATCTATCTAAGAATCAAGTGAAAAAGTGTTGTTCTTTAAAGTTCGACAGATAGCTCGACAAATGTATCTATCGAGATTTAAAATGTGAAGCTTGACAAATAAGCTCGACAGCTGTATCTATCAAGAATTATGAAAATCAGTTTTTCAAATATGATTTTCACGTATATTCAAGTTATGTGTTTAGGTTTTCTTTTCTCACAACCCTAGACATATATAAGAATTATTTTAGGGGCTGTCTCACTGGATGCAAAGGTTGTTGCACTTGTTGTTGCACTTGTTGTTGCAAGCATATTGTAACTGGAGACAATTTGCCCTAGTTCATCTTTCTCTTGAAAAAGCTGCTGCGTTTGTACACCGTAGGGTTTTGTGACCAAGGAACTTCTTGATCTTCATTGTGTGGATGAACTGAAGAACTTTACAGCTGACATCCTTTTCAAGTTGGTGTATTAGTCACATACTTGGATCCGTGCATCGATTGGTTAGTCACGTAGTTGGAGCCGTGCATTGAAAGGAGAGATTGTCACTACATTACAAGTCTAATTGTGTATTGGGGTAAGGGTTCAACTGTAAGTTGGTATAAGGTATTGGGATTCCTTTACTTGTAACCGTTTGTTTTGATAATAGTGGATTCTCGGAAGGGGTGATCTTAAATTCACCTGGTGGGGTTTTTGCCTTGGAGGTTTTCCCCATTCGTAAACAAATCACTGTGTCAACTTTATTTTCCGTTGCATTTTATTTAGTTGGTGATTTGTTTGTGCTATCACGCGTATTGCATGTTAGTTGACTTAATTAATTAATTTGGCTAATTAATTTGATTAATTTACCATAAGGAGTTAATATATTCTTGGCCTATTAAGTGGTATCAGAGCAGGCACACTCTGATTAGGGTTAATCTTTGTTGTGTGACCCATTGACTATTATTATCATGGATAGAGGATTATACCTCCTTTATTTGATGGCACTAACTATGCATACTGGAAAGTATGTATGAGAGCTTTCTTGCAGTCATTAGATGAAAAAATGTGGCAAGCTGTGGAGATTGGCTGGACCAAGCCAAAGGAAGCACCTGCTGATTAGGATGATGCAAAAATCAAGGCAGCTAACTTCAACAGTAGGGCATTGAATGCTTTATTCAGTGCGGTCACGAATGAAGAGTTAAAGAAGACATCCTCTACTGAAACTGCGAAGGAAGCATGGACCATCTTCCAGACAACTTATGAAGGAACCAAGGTTGTCAAGGATTCAAAACTTCAAAGGCTTACTACAAGCTTTGAAGAGATTAAGGTGGTGAAGGATGAATGAGTCATTCTATGAGTTCTATGCCAAGCTCAAGGACATAGTGAACTCTGCCTTTAATATTGGGGAAACCATTCCCGAACCCAAGATTGTTAGAAAGGTGCTCAGATCTCTACTTGAGAGATTCCATGCCAAGATCACCATAATTGAGGAATCAAAGGACATTGACAAAATTCCTTTGATAGAGTTGGTTGGCAATTTGCAAACCTATGAATTGGGTTTAACTAGGATTGGGAAATCGAGCAAGGGTAAGAGCATGGCATTGAAGGTCAAAAGCAATGACACAGATGAGTCCTCAGACGATGAAGATTTTAAAATGAAATCCTACATCACTAAGCAGTTTAAAAAGTTCATGAAGAATGACAATGCTAATGAATTTGACAAGGATCGAAAGTAATCCAATTCTTCACAGTTCAAGAGCCAAGATAAAGGAAAGAAGGATGCTAAGGATGGCAGTCAGTACACTGTTCCCTCCGAACCAAAGTGCTTCGGATGTCAAGATTTTGGACACATGAAACAAGAATATCCAACTTATCTCAAGACCATTGGGAAAAGCAAGGCCCTTGTTGCTACCTTGAGTAACACCGAGCTTGAAGATGATTCGAATAATGATGATAATGGAATCTCAAATGCCTTCACTGCCACTGTGAATCCTACTGAGGGGATTGTTGAAAAATTGGATGAAGAAGAGGACTTGGTGGAGTCTAAGTTTGAGAAGATGGATGAACAGGATGACATCCATACAGCCTATGCAAAATTATAAAAGGTCTCTAAAAAGCATGAGAAATTGTATAGGCTGGCAACCAAGAAGCTCAGTGATGTGGAACTTGAATGAGAAGAAATCTCCACAAAGTTTGATGAAGCTAATCAGAGCATTGGAGCATTGCAGTTTGAGAACAATTTCTTGGCTTAGAGAACCAAGAAGCTTGAAGCAAAGATATTCCAAGTTAGAACTCAGTTGGAGAGGACTTCAAGTGCAAAACTTGATGAGATGCTTAACTTTCAAAAATCCGCTTCTGATCAAATCGGTTTGGGATATGATTTCTCTTCCTCTAATATTGCCTCTTCTAGTACTACTGTGTTTGTTTCACCTGCTAATAATGTTGAATCTGAGAATAATGATGTGAAAACTGTTTTAGCTAGCAAGAATATAGACAAGGGTAAATCTATCTTAGGAGCAACCCCTAAGCTTGATAAGGAAGAGACTAAAAACTCTAGGGCTAAGAAAAGCAACAACCAAAAGTCTAAATAGAAGAAGTAGCATCTTTGTTATCACTGTGGAGCTACTGGACACAGGGACGGACCCACGTTGAGCCCAAAGGGCCTGGGCCCCCCCGGGCCCCAAAAAAAAAAAAAAAATTTGAGCAGGTAAAATTTCAGAAAAAAAAAAAAAAAAAAAAAAAAAAAAAAGGCTTGGGCCCCCCTTAGTTTTTAGCTCGGGCCCCCCTCCCAAAAATCATGAACCCCCCTAGCCCATCATCTAGTAGTCCAGGAGCCCATGACCCAAGCAAATCTATTAAAAAAAAAAAAAACACTTAGCTCTCAGTAGTTAGTAGTCTAACACCAAACGGAGAAAGCAAAAAAAATCAAGGAAAAAAAAGAAAAAAAGAAAAAAAGAAGGAAAGTTGAGAGGGGAGAGGGCGAGGACAGGGATAAAGGCGAGGATAAGTAGGACGAGTGAGGAGAGAGCTTATGTGAGTGACCGCCAATGGAACCCTCACCGTATCACAACCAAGCACGTGGTTGATCGAGTTTAGTAGGGTTAGTGATTTTAGGTAGTGTGCTGGCGTTAATGCGGTAGTAGGTCGCACATTGTAAAATGACCCACTCCCACTCACCCACGCCCACGCCGTGTCGCCATGAGTCCATGACGCCGTGTCGCCATGAGTCCATGACGCCGTGACGCTTGCGAGCCCATCTTGATCTTGCTAGTTGCTACCTAGTACCCATGCCGGCGAGACCCACTTACCGCTGCCACCGCCAGTTGCTTGATCTGCCCAGCCCAGCTTCGTTGCTCTAGCCTTCACAGTTCACAGGTATTTACTCTTATCTTTTTCTTCAAAACCTAATAAAATGTTTGTGACTTTGTGATCTGAGAATCTGAGATTCATAAAAAGTAGAAACTGTGCTTGTGTTGTGCCTTGTGGACTTGTGGCGTTTCATGTTTGTGTTTTTACTGATGAGTGATGAACTAAATTGATGTTGGTGATTGTGAATTGACTTTATGCTGCTGCTTGTGGTTTTTTTTTTTTTTTGGATTTTTGGCTTTGTGACTCTGTCACTTTGTGTTTGTGACTCTCTCTCTTGTTTATATAGATAAGAGAGATAGAGAGAGAGAGACAGAGAGTAGAGTTTGTAGAGATTAGTTTTTTCTTTGTTGACTGGTAGTTGGGCATAATAGGGACAAGTGGAGTTGGGCAACGGGCAAGTGACAGAAAAAACAAAGGGTAAAGTTAAGAAAAGTTTTTGTTAGTAGTGCAGGGAATAAATTTATAGTGTCGGTAGTGGGATTCATTAGGTTAGTGGGTTAGTGTCAAAAAGATGGAGACAATCCAAAGACATAAATAAAGGCAGACCAAATACAAAAAGAAAAAAAAAATCATATATTATAGAAAATTGTTACACAAATTTAAGAAAATAATGGTGATTCTTATTTTATTTGTAGATCATGTAAAAATCAACTACAATGCTTAATTTTTTCAAAAGAAAATGTTCAAATTCTTCCAAAGTCAACGAGGGATTGCCAACAACTAATGTTGCTATTCCAATTCTAGAAAATGTGGATGCTCCAATTCTAGAAAATGTGCATTTCCCAATTTCGGAAAATGTTGATGTTCCAATTTCTCAAAAACAATTTCAAAGAGTCGATTTTGATTCTTTGGATTATGATCTCGGAACACACAAACAAATATGATAATATCATGTTAATCAACATGATGAAATTCGATGGGCTTACATTAAAAAAGGTCTGCACCAACTTCCTCTAAAGACATACAAAAAAAGTGGAAAGCGCATTCGTAGCTTTCAAGCTTCTTAGTATGGATATTATTCAACATGGCTTGAATATTCTCCTACGACAAATGCAGCTTATTGTCTACCCTGCTTTGTCTTTAATAATCCAAATGGGGTTGTGGGACAAAATACATTCACTGTTGGTGGATTTAGAAATTGGAAAAAGGTTGGGGGCAAAGATTGTTATTTTCAAAGTCATATAGGAAAAGATCCTAACTCAGCTCATAGAGTTGCCAAGCAAAAGTGTAAGGATTTGATGAACCAATGGCAGCATTTACAAAGGGTAATTGATCATTTCACTACTGAACAAATTGCAAATAATCGGTTGCAATTGAAGGCCATAGTTTTTATTGTTCGATATCTTGCCTTTCAAGCTATAGCTTTTAAAGGTCGAGATGAAAGTTGTAGTTCATTAAATCGTGGGAACCTTTTTGAATCATTGGGTATTGTGACTTTTTGGAATGAGAAGATTGTTGAAATAATAGAAAAAGCTCCCAAAAATGCAACCTACACATCACCAAGGATTCAAAAGGAAATTCTACATGTTTTCTTAGCCAAAGTGAAGAAGGTCATTCGGGAAGAAATTGGTGATGCAAATTTTTGCATAATGGTTGATGAAGCTCGTGATAAGTCCATGAAAGAGCAAATGGCTTTGGTTTTTAGATATGTTGATGCAGAAGGCTTTGTCAAAGAACCTTTTTTTGGGCTTATTCATGTTGCTGACACTACGGCTTTGACTCTAAAGAAGGGGATATATTCTTTGTTATCTCAACATTGCTTAGATATACAGAATATTCGAGGGCAAGGATATGATGGAGCAACCAACATGCGAGGTATGTGGAATGGATTACAAGTTTTGATTTTGAATGATTGCCCATATGCTTATTACATCCATTGTTTTGCACATTGCTTACAATTGGCATTAGTAAAAGCATCAAAATAAGTTAATACCATTAGTCTTTTTTTTCTTGCATTGCTTTTTCTTAGCAAAACTGTTAATGCTTCATGCAAGCGCAATGAGCAATTGAAAGTTGTCAATGCTAATGAAATAGCACGTTTGATTGATCTTGAAGAGCTTGAGACTAGAAATGGACTTAATCAAATTGGCACTTTACAACGACCTGTAGAAACACGTTGGAGTTCACATTTTAGATCAGTTTCTATCTTATTAAGGATGTTTACTTCAACTGTTGAAGTTTTACAAAATATAATTGATGATGAAATTGATGGAGAACATCAGGCAAAAGCAGAGTTAGCTTATGAGGGTTTAACTTCATTTGAATTTGTCTTCATCTTGCATCTTGAGAAGGAAACTATGGAGATCACTGGTAAACTTTGTCAAGCTTTGCAAAGCCAATCTCAAGACATTTTAAATGTCATGCATTTAGTTTCATCTACTAAAGCACTTATCCAAAATTTTAGAGATGATGGATGGAATGGCTTACTCACCGCTGTGATATCATTTTGTGAGAAGCATTGCATTGATGTCCTAGATATGAATCCTCGTTATGTTTCGAGGCGAGGTCGAGCTCGTAATTAGCAAGATAACGTTACAATTGAGCATCATCGAGTAAATATTTTTTATGCTACAATAGATTCTCAACTACAAGAACTAAATTATCGGTTTAATGAAGATGCAATGGAGTTGCTTAGGCTTAGCTTAGCTTTAGAACCTCGAGAGGCATTAAAATCTTTCAGAAGTAATGATCTTTGTTTGTTGGTAGAGAATTTCTATCTACAAGTTTTCACAGATTATTACAAACAAGTGTTGAAGAAGGAACTTTATCATTTTGAGCATAATGTAGTCCAGGATCCAGAGTTCAAAGAATTGAAAAGTTTATCTGGGTTGTCTTAATGGTTAGTGAGAATTAGAAATTTAGAACACTACAAACTTGTTTATAGAATGGTGAGACTTGTGCTTACTCTTCCAGTTTCTACTGCTACTACAAAGCGAGCATTTTTAGCTATGAAAGTTGTCAAAACTAACATTCGAAACAAAATGGAAAATGATTTTTTGACGGACTCTTTAATGTTATACATTGAAAAGGATATAGTTTCGACATTTAGTTTGGATTCAATCATAGATGATTTTGAAGACTTGAAAGAGCGTCGAGTTCCCTTTTTATAGATGATTGTATAAAGAAACAATAGTGTTTCATATCTTTTGTTTTTGTTAGTAGATGATTGTATCTTAATATATTAAGAAACAATGATTTTTGGGTATTTGTCTTGATTGATAGTTTATTAATGCTATATGGATGCATATTTGAATTATTTTTTTTCCGCTTATCTCCACCCCCCCTAACTTAAAATCCTGGGTCCGTCCCTAACTGGACATACTTGACCTAATTGCTATAAGTGGTTAGCCACTCAACAGAGCAACAATATGATCTCATCCGGGATTCAAAATCAGTTTCCATCCTCTTTTGCTCCTCTTGGAGATCTTCTCAAAACCCTCATGTTCCTTTCGAACTTGAACGGTTTCAATTCTTCCCCCTCACCGCCGGATCAAGTGTTTGCTAAACGGAAAGGTTCTTCCAAGGTGTGGAAAGAAAAAGGCTCTAAGTGATCTAGTCTCTTTTTCTCTCTCCTTCTTTTTTTTTTTTGGCATTACTTGTGTGTTTTGCTTTTTTGTTTTTGAGTCAGTCTAGTTTTTATGCTATGCTTTGTTCAATATGTTTTTGTTTGTTTGTTTTCAGTTTTGCTTTATTTTGTTTTTCATAAAAATAAAAAATAAATAAAACAAAAAAATTGAAAAAAAAAAAACCAGAAAAATACAAAAACAGTGTATGTTTTGTGTATATTGGTACTTGTGTACCTTGGATGGCCATTGAAACAAAGTTTTCTAAACCTTGTATCTTTTGTAGCTTAGATGAGCATCTCTATGCACAACTAAGCAAGTGAGGTTTGTGACTCTTGTTTGTGATGAGTAAGATTAGGTAATCTCTTGTACTTAACACTCATATCAATATTTTTTATGAGAAGGTCCAGAAAATCCTAAGAGAAAGGCATAAATAACCATCTCACCTTTGTTGCTCGCTAATCATGAAATGACATCTATATGCTTCGGCATAACAAAAATGCAATGTCAAAAACTTAACATAATTGGGTATTTCTTTTCTCTCTCTTATATGCCAATGCATGATATGCTTAACATAAGAAAAATATGCAAAGAAAAATAAAAAGCAAAAAGAATCAAAATGCTTTATATATGATTGCAAGCGTGTCTTCTAGGAAATATGAGAGTTATAGGATGTACCTCAAATGTGATAGTCCTCATCAAGCAATTATGATTGTGTGTGAGTTAAATTGATTTTCTCATATCTCAAATCGTCATAACATGTAGACACTCATGTAATCTTGCGATGTTTCCACACACAACACGCAAAATTCTTTGTTACTTTTGATACATGTGCAAGTACGATGTGATTTAGCCATCATAAGGAATACATGTGTTAATGTATACTCTCTAAACTGTCTTAACTAGTTTTTGAAATATAAAATTGGTTAGACTTGTTTAATGTGTATATGTGTGTGTGTGTGTGTGTGTGTGTGTGTTTTGGATCTAAATGCTTGACTTTTTTCTTGTTGAGAGATGATTTTGAAAGCTTAAAATATTGTTTGAATCTTTGGTTGGGTAGCATGCTTGATTGCATTCATGTTTGTGTTTTTCTATTCTTTGAGAAATTGTTTTTGCCCATCTCGACAGCTTCTCGATAGCTCTCAACAGATAGCTATCTATCGAGACCCTTGGACTGCTTTCTCGGCAAATCTTATTGCATTTTCAATCCATCGAAGCTTTCTAAAATTTGTCTTGATAGCTTCTCAACGACTTCTCGATCCATCGAGAAAGTTTCTATCTGCTTGATAGCTTCTCGATAGCTGTTCGGTCCATCGTGGTTCTTGGCCGTCGATAGATTCTTGACAGCACCTTGACAGATTTTATCTATCAAGAATTAGTGCTTAACAAATTCTTGATAGCTCTCGATCCATCGAGCTACATTTTTTTATATATAGCTTCAACACGATTTTTCTTTCATTTCTCTCCGATCTTTCTCAATAGAAACTGTCTCTTCACCTCCCCAAACACTTTTCCCTCAACCTCTTCACCTTCCCCATTTGATTTTCAGTCTAATCCTTGGTTTCTACCTCTGGTATGATCTATTTTCTCTCTTTTATCATGCATTTCATACTTTTGTCCTAAGTTTTTGGGTTTTGAAATTTTTTTGGGGTTTTTCAAAATTGTTGAGTTATTTGTAAAATTTTTGGGTTAGGTTATGTTTAAATGATCCTTTTGCTCATGCATTGCATCACATTTGCATTTTCACAATGTTTCATGCATTTGGATGTGTGTTTTATATGTTGAAGTCTTGTGTGCTGATAGGTTTGGATTGGGCTAAGCCCATGGTGTTTTTATTGTTGCATGTCATATGTTTATACATTTTTCATGCATACGTACCATTCTTTTCTTTCTCTTTGATATTATTGTTGATTGGTACTCTTCTGCGTGTCTCTCTTTCTCTTTCTTTCGGATAGTCTGCGTGTGGCACCTAAGCACAAGTCTACTCCGTCCCGAAACCCTCTTCATTTCGGGGCATCTTCTTCTTCTAATCGTACTCCTTCTCATGTCAGGTTCCATGATGATAAAGCCCATCAAGACTTTTAGGAGAACTTTCCTAGACGTGGCATTCATTCGGAATGCCAAGTCGTCCTTTCGAATTTCTCCAATACTAACTTACCCACTGTCATTAACAGTAGGGGTTGGGAATCCCTTTGTGATATCCCGGTCAGCTGTCCCTTTGTGATCATACAAGAGTTTTACTCCAATATGCACAAATTTAATTACTCCATACCTCGCTTTCTCACTTTTGTTCAAGGTATCTGTATAGTAGTCACTCTGGAGCTTATCTCCAAGGTGCTACACATCCCAAGGGTATCGCATCTTGATTACCCCGATTGTCCTCATCTTAAGATTGTGTTTAAAGACGAACTCATGTCTCTCTTCTGTGAGACACCTTCATCTTAGGGTGAACGTCAAAACACCCATTGCTCGGGCTTTGCAAAAGGTTCGAGGTTCCTAAATATGGTGATAACATTTGTCTCAGGTGAACACCTATGTCGGTCGTATTGCAAGATGACAGGCTCACCTTGGTGGCTTCATAGCGTCTCCCTCTCCTTCTCTAGAGGCATTTGAGGACGAGGATGATGATGGTGACTCCGATGGTGATGATGATGATGAGGATGAGGATGCTAGCTCTTCCGGTGATGAGGATATGACTGCTTGAGTGACTTGTCCTTTGTCATTTGTGACAAAAAGAGGGAGCAGTTTTGGGTATAAGAGTAGTCATGTACTTAGGGGGAGAGTTAGTATAGGAGATTTTTGTTAGGGGGAGTGGTTATCTTTTTGAAAGATGTAGTGAGGACTTTTGTATCTTTTTCTTTTCTTTATCTTTTAGATTCCTTGTTCTTGTACATTGGTCTTGTGACCACCTAGTGATAGCAAACCTTGTATTCATTTGATCTATATATATATATATATATATATATATTTGATAAGGTTGTTATTACTTTTTCACTTATCTCTCCATGTGTTGTTTCTTTTCTCTTTTTATACACATGCTTCTTATCTTATTGTATGTAATCTTTTATTTCTGTTTCACACTAAGATGCCTTGATGAGTTTTGTTTAAAGTGTTTCAGAAATACAGCTTGTCTAAATCTTCCATGCCATGAACTCTCTTCTTGCAAAAATTTTCAAAAGTTTGTGTTAGGGTAGATTTTATTGTATTTAACAAGTGAGTATGAGTTGAGTGTTTTATAACTTCTCTCATATTTTATTTGTTTGTTGTGGTTTTATCATGGATTGCCAAAGGGGGAGATTGTTAGGACATATGTGGATCATGTTAAGAACATATGTCATATAGAATTGGCTAATCTTTTGACAAAATGCACTTTACTTGTAATTGGATAGATTTAGGATGTGTTTAATACTTCAAAGAACAAGAGTTCAAGTCCAAGTATTGAAGCCATGCGAATTTGTCCAAGAATCAAGTGAAGAAGTGCTGTTCTTTAAAGCTCAACAGATAGCTCGACATATGTATCTATCGAGATTTAAAATGTGAAGCTCGACAGATAAGCTTGACAGCTGTATCTATCGAGAATTACAAAATCAGTTTTTCAGATATGATTTTCACGTATATCCAAGCTATGCGTTTAGGTTTTCTTTTCTCGCAACCCTAGACATATATAAGGATTATTTTAAGGGTCGTCTCACTGGATGCAAAGGTTGTTGCACTTGTAGTTGTAAGCATATTGTGACTGGAAACAATTTGCCCTAGTTTATCTTTCTCTTGAAGAAGCTGCTGCATTGTATGACGTAGGGTTTTGTGACCAAGGAGCTTCTTTATCTTCATCGTGTGGATGAACTGAAAAACTTTGCAGCCAACATCCTTCTCAAGCTGGTGTGTTAGTCACGTATTTAGATCCGTGCATCGATTGGTTAGTCACATACTTGGAGCTGTGCATTGAAAGGAGAGATTGTCACTACATTACAAGTCCAATTGTGTATTGGGGTAAGGGTTCAACTGTAGGTTGATATAAGGTATTTGGATTCCTTTACTTGTAACCGTTTGTTTTGATAATAATGAATTCTCGGGAGTGGTGACCTTAAATTCACCTGGTGGGGTTTTTGCCTTGGAGGTTTTCCCCATTCATAAACAAATCACTGTGTCAACTTTATTTTCTGCTACATTTTACTTAGTTGGTGATTTGTTTGTACTACCACGCGTATTGCACTTTAATTGACTTAATTAATTAATTTGGCTAATTGATTTGGTTAATTTACCATAAGGGGTCAATATATTCTTCACCTATCAAAAACCCTAAAAAATACACTTGAGAGTTAGAGATTGTTATACCCACAATCATCTACACAGGGTTTCCTCAACTTCTACTCTCCAACTCTACATCCTTGAGAGATTGATAGCCCAAACACTTACCACACTCATTCTGACTGTAAAGTGAGATTTCGGTGCTGTTCGGAAGCATTGGAAGGAGCCATTCATTAGCAGATGCAATCGGGATAAATTACGGGATCCGGAAAGTTAGAGAAGACAAGGTTCCAAGAAGTTAGGTGATAGCAAGAGCTTGGAGGGCTCAAGTACATGGGGTAGACTAGGCTTGGAGGATCTTTTGTTATTCATGTACTCTAACTTTATTCTCTAGTGGATCGATTTCAACTTGGAGGGTCATGGAGAGATTTTTCGCCTAGTTCTTCGATTTCCTCTTAGATAACACGTCTCGGTGTTATCTTGTGTTTGCATCTCTCTTCCCTACTCTTAAACTTTCTTTTATTGTTGGTAATGGAGGAATATGGCTTAGGGTAGTGATAACGGTTGTTTACGCTTCTTTACTCTTGTTCCGCACTTAGTATAAGTTAGAGTAAAAGTTATCTACCCGTAATTTTAATTTAGAGGTCTAAACAAGCTCTTGTGTATTTACACAAATCCGAGCTTTCACCTCTAATATTAACTTCGTTCCCAATGATATCACACTTTTGACTTTACTTCAATTACCTTTTATTTCTCTCTTAGTTTCAAATTTAAAGATATTATTTTTCTTTTTTCTCTTTTTTCTTTTTCTTTTTTAAAAGTGAAAGCATCATATTATATACTATATAATAAAATTTGAGTAAAATTCTACTAAATGAGTATACTATCTCTACGTTACATAGCTAACATTCATTTAAAATTTTTATTAAATTTGATAATTTCCTTATAATTTGTAATAGTTTCAAATCAAACGTTAAATTTCAAAAGATTTTAATTAAAATTGTGAAAATTTTAGATCTCTTTGATTGACAATATTAACTAATCCTTAAAACATTAGTTAGCTTTTAAGCTCTTGTCAAAACAGTTATTAATTCGATCAATTATGAATTGTCTCTAGTTAATGAAACAATCACCAATATCAAAACACAATGAAATTTAAATGTACAAATGAATATGTTAACCCAGGGAAAACCAATAGAATAGAAATTCCACAGTAAAAACCCTAGAGGCACTTGACCTTATCAATCCCAAAGTGAACAAATTCACTACCTTATTAGAAGTTTTTACAATAACTAAATAACCCTATTCCTAGTTAAACTTACTAATGTGACCAAATGCAGCTCTAAGTCCACAGGCTTCCTCAGTTATAGAGATGTAGCAACATGAACCTCTAGTCCACAAGTTCAAGAGTCCTCTTGAAGATTCAGATCTAGTACTTATGATGACTAGTTTGCAGCAATTTCAACACCACTGGTTTAAATTGTGTTTAGAATGATCTCTAGTACAAGCTTTTGAAAGAAAAAGGCACAAAATTTTTAGAACTATATGAGAGTAGCTCAAAAAATCTTTTGGACGTGTATTAGGGTTTACTTTGATACATTTGACTTGTTAACACGAAAGCCTAATCACTTAATGAGCTAACACTAAATCAATAAATTTGTAATCCTAAGTTTCAATTTGTCATTATTACTTCTTAATTGATCAAGTAGGGGTCGAGCAACAAAGTTTTGTACAGTGAATTTTAGCCTCGAGCAGCAATCTTGATAGCACTTAGACACTCTAAAACTTAAAACCTAACAATATTTATAGTTTGCCAACTTAAAACTTAAAACCTAACAATATTTATACTAATAAATGTGTCAAATTATACCATATCATATACTATATAATAAAAATCTATGTCATACACTATATAAGATCAAGTTTAGCCCTCTCTTTTGTTTTTTAATATACATTGAAATAATTTGTATAAAAAAAAATATGTACATTGAAATAATTAATATAACTGTTTGAAATATCTATTGCCAAAATTTCAATAAGTTTTGAAAAATACTAGAATAAAAATAGGGTTCGATTTTGTACCAATTGACTTATTGCTACAAAAATTTTAGTTTGGAATGAACAAAATTAACAACTTCGTTGGCTCCTCCTTTTTTTTGGGTCAGGTGCTGTTGAAGGAGGTTAACTTTGTACTGTCTTTCTTTTAGTGCTTTTGAAATAAATTATTTCTTCACAAAAAAAAAAAAAAGGGGGATTTGAGATAAACTATATGGCTTATAGTGAATAATAAGTTATTGTTTTGATAGGAAATAATTGCGTCTAGCAATAAAATTATAAAAAAAAAAAAAATAAAAAAAAAAAAAAAAAAAAAAAAAAGGGTGCGATAGGAATAAAGTAAAATTTAGCTTTAATTATTTTTTAGAAAAAAAGAATATAATATAATGAATATGAGTCATATAACACAAAGTTGTTAGATCTCATCTAACATGTCCATGTTCGGTGGTGAGGTGCAAGGCTGCAACCTATTATTTTGAAACAAGTTAGCACGGCGAGATCTCGTCGACTTGTCTGATTAGCTTTTATTAAGTCCAATTTTTCTTGTTAACGCCAGTGAATATTATAAAAGAAATGTGATGCTTATAATATTTTTACAACACTTTTACAACTAATCGTAATTATTAAATTATTATTGGTTCTAATTTGAATTCACAACTTAAATTACTTTTTTGCATACTCGTAACAACCAAAAACAAATTGTCACTTAAGATTTGTTATGAATATATTATGGACATATCATTTCTCTTATTATAAAAAGTAGGGACTATAAATTTTATTATATTAAACTTACAAATTAA
This sequence comes from Quercus lobata, assembly GCF_001633185.2. Lineage (NCBI taxonomy): Eukaryota > Viridiplantae > Streptophyta > Magnoliopsida > Fagales > Fagaceae > Quercus > Quercus lobata. The sequence goes on along the minus strand of NW_022154983.1, from coordinate 10,427 downwards.
TATGTCACTAATCATAAAGAGGTAAATATTCAATTATGATTTTTTCTTTTTCTTTTAGAAACACAGTTACGAGGTGGTCAACATTTATTACCACATGTATGCTTTTATTTTTTTTCGGAGAAACACCACATGTAAGCTTTATGTAGTAATACTTATAGTAATTTTATTGTTTTCCTATTATAAAATATAAGAGTATACTAAGATAAGCTCACAACATTTTCATAACAATTTTATAATAAATTCTAATGCTTTATTTGTTTTGGCAATGATGTTTTCTAGAAAATCAGTTATTTTCCATAAAATATTTTCCATAAAACTATCTTATATTCTTATGTTTAATAGCAACCTTAAATAAGTTGAAAAATAATCTCATAACTTCTCTTATTTAGCTTATTGTGAGATAGAGTTGTTTTCCACCAAAAAAAAAAAAAAAAAAAAGTGAAAAACAATCTCTTAAAATAAGCCATACTTTTTATGTTGACTAAATATAATTTTCCTTTAACTCATTTATTCTAATGCTATCAAACATTAGAAAATACGGAAAACTATCTTTACACAATGTTTTCCATAAAAACAAACAGAGCGTAAGTGACAATTTATTACTTAGTGCTCATCACTAATATCATTTTTTTAATCATCAATAACAAGTTATCGCTATAAATTTGTTCCAAAAATATTATGTATACACTATACAACATTACTAATAAAACAATGACACACAACCCCCAGGGGTTGGCTCGCTTAGTAGTTATTAAGTTCTCATGATATTAATAAGATCATGAATTTAAAATCACATACCAATATCTTGGGGGCCACTTTTACGCAATTCCTCCCTATAATAATTCAATATGTGTAGGATGGGAGACTTGTTTGTTAAAAAAAAAAATAAATAAATAGTGATACTTATTAGTTTTCATTTGGCATTTTCCAGCTTATAAAAGAAATGAATCAACGTCATGTACAAAACCATGGGACAGGACGACAATGTCACGTTGGAGACCAACTCTTTACATCGCAATCTATCTTCTTCTATTCTATAGTGTGATTGAGATTGACTACTACTTCAAGATCAAAATGGTATGGAGACCCTTTGCCTTTATGAACTTCATTCTCAATCCCACAAGATAGAGGGTACGTACGTTGGATGTGAACCTGTCTCCGCCAAGTACAAGCCACTACAAAACGCGGGGGCCTTGGGCCGCGTTTTTTAACCCGCGGCCATAAAAAACGCGGCCCAAGGTCAGGCAAAAGCCCCGTTTTTGAAAATGTGGCCCAAGACCTCCCTTAAGGCCGCGTTTCATACGCGGGGCCATAGGCAGGTTCTGAGGCCGCGTTTTGTTGAGATAAAAACGCGGCCTAAGGACTTCCGCATTTTATTTTTTCCCAAACTCTTTTTTTTTTTTTTCTTTGTCTTCTTTTACTGTGGCCGCATTTTTAAAATGCGGCCCAAGGTTGAGCCTAAAGCCCCGTTTAAGAAAACGCGGCTTCACAGAACCTTAAGGTCGCGTTTTTTACGCGGGGCCATAGACAGGTTCTGAGGCCGCGTTTTTTTGAGATATAAACGCGGCCTAAGGACTTGTCTGAAGCCGCGTGTTTAAAACGCGGCTCTAGTTCTGTTCTGAGGCCGCGTTTTGTTAAACGTAAAACGCGGCCTAAGAGCTGGTTCTGAAGCCGCGTGTTAAAAACGCGGCTCTAGTTCAGGATGGGGCCACGGTTAAGAAACGGGGCTTCAGATTTCCCCTATAGCCGCATGTTAAAAACGCGGCTTTAGGGGAAGTATAAATATTAATAATAAAAATCTCTCCAACCCATCAGCTACCCTCCACCCGATCTCTGAAGCCCTCATCACCTCCATCCGATCTCTCCAACCCTCATCACCTCCATCTCTACGCTCCATCCGATCTGACCCTCATCACCTCCGTCCGATCTCAAGCCTCCATCTCATCACCTCCATCTCTGAAGCCCTCATCACCTCCATCCGATCTCTCCACCCCTCATCACCTCCATCTCTACGCTCCATCCGATCTGACCCTCATCACCTCCGTCCGATCTCAAGCCTCCATCTCATCACCTCCATCTCTGAAGCCCTCATCACCTCCATCCGATCTGACCCCTCATCACCTCCATCTCTACGCTCCATCCGATCTCACCCTCATCACTTCCGTCCGATCTCAAGCCTCCATCTCTCAAGCCTTCATCTCTGAAGCCCTTACCCTCCATCTCCGACCTCAACCCTCACCCTCCATCCGATCTCAACCCTCACCCTCCATCCGATCTCCAGATAAACCCTAATTTTTTTTCTTTCGTCAGATAAATCCTTCCATAAAAAACTTCGCCGACGCCGACGCCGACGCCGAGAGACCAGCCCAGCGCCGACGACCCCAACGCTGACAAGGCCGAACCCATACCCAACGCCGCCGAGCCCATCGCCGAGAAGGCTGGTTCACAAGGCTGTCGGTGGTAAAAAGCGTATGTACTCTCTCTCTCTCTCTCTCTAGTTTGCATGAATTTGGTGTCAATACCTGCTAGAAGATCATCATAAGGTTAAGTTTTGGATATCAATTATGGTATAAAGGAAAGCTTGTTCTTGCAAGCCATTGCGTGGCTGCTAGGTAATTGAAGTGAGGAAAAAAACGAATATGGGAGTTGATCAGTCAGTTGGACTTTTATTTATATAAATCAAATATAGAAAAAGAAACTATATTAATAGGGAATGTTCAATTTCGGCTCTGAACAAACATTTGATGAATTGATGATGTTGGTAATGGTTGACGAGATGGAATGAAGTATGAATTTCTTGTCATATAAAATTATGATTCTAAAAATATACTAAATCTTAAAAAATTAATGTATATATATATATATATGTGTGTGTGTGTGAAAAAGTATGATTTTTTTTTTCTTTCTTTTTCTTTTGGATAGGAAATTGGACATTTTAAAAATTAATTGAAAGAGTATACATCGTTTTGAGAGAGCGTGTTCTAGCAAACAAAAGTTCACTTTAATCTAGGTAGCATAATGCTCAACACCCTGAGCATGTTTTGCTCTCAAACGAATAAGGCTATTGCTATTCCAATGAACGCAATGATTTTCGTATTTATATTTGGTTGATAAACACATCTTATGTTTTGCATTGCTCCAACGAAGGCTTTCTTCTTAATCAAAGCTTTGAATTAGTGAAGCATGAGTAGTCTGTAGCTGTATGGTCTAAAAAACATTTTTTAATTTTTAACCTCTGTTTACTTGGTATATTTATTCTTTCTTTTTTGTGTGTATTTTTTTACCAGGCAAACGAGTGATCCTAGAAGTGGTTTTGCTACTGTTGAGAAGGACTTCCCTGGGGGCTTGACACCAATGCTTGGTGATAGAAAGGTCAGTAACATCTTAATACTATTTTGTGATATTATCCTTGATTTTATTATATCCATGAAAATAAAAAAGTATGTACCCAGCCTTCTAAGTTTCATATATTAGTACGGTTTTAGTGGTGGTGGTTGTAGTTTTCTTTTAGTAAATGATTTCACGAGACTTGCTTCATGGGGAAAAGAATAAAAATAAAAATCAAGAGATGCCCAGTGTACAACAGGAGAATGCTGCTAATGAGCCCTAGCTCTGGCTCAAATGGCACCTTCTTCCAATGTAAGAGACAGCTGGAGGATTTGGTTGAGGTTTAACTTTTAACACCTACTGGGTGTGGTTGTAACTTACCAACTAAAAAAAAGGGAATACGTGGTTATTTTTTATTTTTATTTTTTCACTTATCAAAAAAAAAAATTCTTAGTTTACTAATATCAATCCTGACAACTTGTAGATTCGTGAATATTACAAGCTAAAAATACCTCTTCACATTTCTAAAAGTTAGAGAATAGGTCACTAGAGGTATGCATTTGCATCCTTTTCAACACTGCTGATTTTCCTATGAAAAAGAAAGAGGTTAAGAATCATGCGTTCTGCTCAATAGCATTCCATCTGGGTTTATGTATCGTTAATTTTATTCTGTCTTTCCGTATTGCTTGCACTGATTACAAAGTGCAATTTTCTGTCCATCTTCTAGGTTGAGCACTTCTTCGGGATAAAGCAAATAGCTGATCTGGATTTGTGCTATAGACTGTAAATAAACCTTTTTTCTTTTCTTATTACAGAAAAGAGCTATTGTTTAAAGAAATTTTGCTCTTTGTTTATACTACACTTTACTTGAGCAGGGTTGCATTCTGTGTGTGTGTTAAACAACATGCTGAATCAACTGGATTTTACCGTCAACAGCTCAAGTCAGATGTGAAAAATCCATATTATTGATTAATTCCTTGGCCTGAACCCACATTCTTTGCACTTGAGACTTTGGGAGATACCTATAAGTGGGTATTTTTTTTGTATATTAACATGAGCGCTGATACTGTATATGCTTGTGTCTCTTAAGAGATGCTCTCCATATCTAAGACCTGGATATAGTTGCTAAGGATTTGCATGGAAGAATATATTCATGGATTAAGGATATTGAACTTCCCACAACTATGGCTTTCCTTAACACCAACAGTTGGGAGTGCGTAGGACCTAACCCCATGATTAATGTTCCATTTATACATGTTACCAAACCCACCATCACCAATTTCCTCACAAATAAATTTATCAAGCATTGCTTTGCATCATGCATTCTCTGTTATGAGGTCATACAGTTACTCAAACCCAGCTATAAGAATAATGAAAACATTATCAAGATTTGTTTGTTTTCTAAATTTATGTAATTAGATATTCTTCTTTAATTCACTTTGATGGAAGCACATTATATATATAGTTAAAATGGTTGTGGGACAGTTTTTGTGCCTGTGTTTTATGGTTTTGTTCAGGTCATCTAATGGGATTAGTGCAAATATTGGGTTGTGTTCTCTGTCTTCTTGAACTGGACTAATCTTAAGTACGATTTCACAGCTGGGTTTTGAGTTTTTTCATAAATAGTGGCCTGGTGTGGGGGACATCTGGGAATCTAGTTTCTTGAGATTTTGTGACATTTTACTTAACCTTTTTTTTAATCTCAAGCCATCCATTTTTAATCCCAAAAGGAAGGATGTGTTATAAGAATGACTTTACTGCCATATTTAAAATAATTGTATTTTATACGATTTTGTTAATGAATACCTTAAAAACATATTTTCAATAATATTAAAAATTTAAGCCGAATGACAAGAACAACACCTAGCTATTATACTCAATCTTTAGGAAATAACATTGTTCTCTCTAATTCTAAAAATAATTAACACCATACCTCCTTTATGGCCCTATTTCCCCTTAAAGTTTAGTGGGGTTAACATTGGACATGGAAATGTTTCTTTTTAAGGAAGGTTAAAATGCAAAACCACCTCATAGGGTTTGGATAAGTTACAAAAACACCAATAGAGTTTTAATTCTTCTGTATAGCTTCATGAGGTTCTCAAAAACCATGTGTTGGAAACCTCACAATTTGCCAATTAAGCTGCAAAGCTATTATCAAATAGATTACCAATTTATTAAATAAATAAAATCTAGAAGAATACATCAATTGAAGATACCCAATGAGTGTAGGGCACCCAAGCTCTCTACTTGTGGAACATACAAAAGGAAAAGCAACCTTGAACGAGAGAGACTTTCAAATGTACACTAGGGAAAAGTAGACCCCAAATTTATGGTGTGAATGTAAATATGTAGGATTTGGTTGATAAAAATCTCTTTTGTGTTTGTTTGTTTATTAAGAAACCAAGCTTAAATTTTATTTTTTGGCTTATTTGATAAACTAGCAAGGGGAACTTTTGAATCTACACTAAAGAAAAAGTAGACCCCAAAATTGTTGGGGGAAAATGGGCATTTGCTCTTAATTTACGAACTATGCAGCAAATTACTCTTATTTTGAAACTATTTAACAAAATGCCCCTATTTTTTAAACTTAATTTTAACAAAATCGAGTTACAGGTAAAACTTTCATGCATATTTTGCTAGTTAAATTTTTTTGAAGATATTAAGTTTTACACCAAGTTTCAAAATAGCCGCATTTTGGTAAATAACTTCAAAACATATGCATTTTACTACATACTTTTCAAATTAGGGGTAAATGGCTATCAAATTGTTGTGAGAGTAAATACCTATTTTCCCCAAATTGTTGTGAACGTAACTAGCTGGGATTTGGTTGATAAAAATCTCTTGTTTATGTCTATTTATTTATTAAAGAGCCAAGCTTAAATTTTATTTTTTGTCTTTTTTGATAAATAAGCTTAGTACAAATAATGGGCTTGATAAAGATTGAAAATAGGCTTGAATAATACGCCCAAACAATTTTTTTGACCATGCCCCTAAGATTTCCATGGTGGTACACATGGCCCACTTAATAGGTTATTGTTAATTTTAGTTTTGGGGTTTTTGTATTTGGGTGATACTTTCTTGACTGGTGTGAGTCTGTAACGGAAGAGTAAGAATATGAGGGAGAAAAGAAAAGTCCGAGTTCATTTCAGAGTTTGTTTCAAAGCAAGAAGAGAGAGAAAAAAGGGAGCCAAATTGGGAAATTAATAAAATAATAATATGCAAAGCTACAATAACTATGCATATATGCACGGTTATTGTAGCAATTGTGCATTTATGCACAATTTTACACCCACAAATGTTGGTCGTTTTTTGGTCAAAATGTGAAAAATTACTTACTGTTTGTATTTTGCAAGATTGTGGTTGCTCTTATATCCATGTATCTCATTTTCCATATCTAAACAGAATATATATATATATATATATATATATATATATATATATATATATATTAAAGTACTAGAATTCTTAGATTTGGGAACCTAGAAGCAGGAGGAGGATTGAGAAAAATTATTACCTATCAAACTCAAAGGCACTAACATTGTAGAAAAGAAGAGACAGAAAGGCAACCCCACCAAAAGTTTAGTAATGGTTAGATTGCTAATGGTGTCAATGTAGAAGGGAAGACATTTGGTGAAGCAACAGTGGAACAATATGTGTGTATTGGCCCATAGAATGGGCACAAGAGTTTAGCGCACGTGTTTGTAACTCAGTTTGTGGAGTTTCTGTGCTTAGTGAAAATTAGAGGGAGTGAGAAGTATCTATTTCTATTAACTATATAAAAAATAATAATAATAATAAAAATAAATAAAAAATAAAAAATAAAAAAAATGCAATGCCTCTATAGTGCCATTTGGGTTTAGTGAGCCACTTTGTCTCTTTTCTTTTTTTTTTTTTTTCTTTTTCTTTTTTCCTAGTTTTGAACAGTAGCTATAGTATCAAGTGGCACTATAGCTATAGTAGCTATAGTTTTTTTTTTTTTTTTTCCTTCAATCTTCTATTTGTACTTTTTTCCCTTTTATTGAGCAAGCTTTGGCTCATGATTTAATCCATCGTACTTGTCATGAATAAAGAATTCACAATCTTCCTATAAAAAACTAAAAATAAAAATAGACTTGTGGTTTACTGATGATATTGATAATCTTTTCTGTCATCTCATACACACACACACACACATATATATATATATATATGTTATCTTTCATAGTTTTATTTTCTTTTTTCTCTTTTTTCTTCAAAAACTCTCTTAGTCTCTCTCTTTTTTCTTTTTCTTTTTTTTTTTCCCTAAAAAAAAAAAACAATGATTTTGATCTTAGGAATATATATTTTAATGCCCATTGTACCTATTTTTCTTTCTACTCATCTTTGTTTCTTTTGTTTGCTTGTTAGATATTCTCAAGCTCATTATAGTATTCACAATCAATTGTGTGTGAGAATTCTATTTGTAGGCTCTTTTGTGTGTGAAACGTGCTGTTGAAATGAAAGGCAAAACGGTGCATTTAGTGATTTTTTAGCGATCTGTGATTAATATTGTCTTATTTATTAATTTTACTATTATTCCTTATAATAAATGTATTTGAACTTTGGCTGCTGCTGTATCATGCCCAACTAGCGTATAGAAAGTTATAGAAAAATGGTACTATGCGTTATTGTTACTCAATGCCTTGAAATGCAGCTAATATGAAGAGCAGTAAAGTCTTAGAATGATTCAAGTAATGGCTTCAATCAAACTAACTAATATTGTGATCAGATGTGCATGATGATATGGGTTTGTTGAATATAATGTGAGGAGTGAATAATAGTAGATATTTTTAGTTGGTATTACCTATGGATGTAGGTGCACTCAGTTTCCAAAACACTGAACCAAGTTAAAGTTGTTAGAGGGACAACTTAATGTGTTAGCTTTAAGATTATATTTGCCCCCACTTGAATGAGCTTGCTATAGGGTTCCAGGAAAATCACCTTCAGTATACAACTAATCCCCAATTCTACAACTAGCAATCTTGAAAGAATCTTGTGATTTTTTTCTCCTATGGTATTAAACATTGTTTATGCTGTAAAAGACATATAACTTTCATTTTCCTTCATAAATGAATATGAAACACCATTTATGTATGTAATGAAGAGTTGCCTTTGAAAAGTTACACTTGAAAATTAACAGTTTGGTAATACAAACCCTCTAAACGAACGCCTTCTAAAACAAAAATAGAGGAAAATAGAATAAGGTCATGTGATTACTTACTCTCTTGAGTGTTCCGGAAGTGAACATTTCGGAGATGAAGTTGAACGTTCTACGATTGATATCAACCCAAGAGGTGTACAATCGCATGATGGAGTCATGGTCAAGGTTCTTGAGAAGGTGAAACTATGAGTAAAGTCACTGTTATTTGGGAATTTGTATATAAGACGAGTGTAAACGAACTTCTGCAAAATGTAAACAAAAATATTGAAACTACTACCAATTTTACAATTAAATGTTTATATAAAATCACAATGAATGCAAATGGTACTATATTTACAGTATAATAAATAAATTTTTAATTTTTTTTTTGATAGATTTTAATTTTATTTTTACTTTTTTGGGGAAGAAAATAAGTTCATTTTAGAACACAAGTTTTAGATTGAAGGCTACACTGTATTTTCAAATAGATTTTCCATCAAGTTTCCCATCGATTGAACAAGAAGAATGCTAACTATGCAGTTGCTTTCAACAAGTTGTTCAATGGAGACTTGTAGAGAACATCCCTCCGATATGAAACACAGTAAATTACAGAGAACACATGCCTTGAACACCCACCACCATCATGTAAGCGGGCAGCTTATTCCATCTCTCTGTGACATGTCTCCCAAATTCCACTACATTGTTCCGTTAGAGGACTTAGATATATTATTTCCTTCAACTCATTCCCCTTTTGCGTTTAGCTACTTTCCATTGCTTCAATATAAACATGACCCCCTCTTCAAGTGTAGCTCTTCTTCCCTCTGGATAGTTCGACAATTCTGATATTATAGACCGCCCACTAGGATTGTATTCATTTATCTCCATTAAAGCTGCTGTCACAACCTTGTAAACTTCATCACCCAATTCTTTCCTCAGATCATTCAATTTCTCATCTTCTTCATCTATAACTTGCTGATGGTTCCCATCAACTGTAATATCTTTCAAAGGATGCCAGTCAGGGTCCTTCAGATATTCCTCCCACAATGAGCATAGCTCTGAAGCTATGTCTTCTGCTTCTTCCTCATTATACTTTCTTTGCATTGCTTCATGGAATGGTTTACTGTCAAGTTCTCCCATTCTCTTAACGCCGATATGAGCACTACTAGCTAAGTCTTTCAGGTCATTAACTAATTCTTTTCGAGCTTCTTGCAGCTCATCATTGCTCTTGCGCTCCTTCACTATTAATGTTTGGTTCAAAGCTTCTAAATCTTCAAGTTCTCCTTCTTTTTCTCGCAACTGTTTGCGTATTGTATCCACTTTTTCTAGAATTTCCACATCTCCATCATCTCCCATGTGCTTCATCTTGGAGAGTTACATTTGAATTTAATTAATTTTTTATTTTATTTTTAAATCTTCATACATAGGTTTATAAAATTTATATGATAAAATTTATAGTACTCCTAGTATTATTGTATTAAAAATAAAAATTGACTAACTTATGGTGGTTGTATAAACTATAGTACTAAAGTTTCGGAAGAAGGGGTTCGGTCTCGATTTGCAGTATATGTTGATGCTTAATAAGGTTATGATTTATGAGTCCTATTGAATCCGGGGCATTGAATTGTGTAGTGAAAGTTTTGCTCTACAATTCATAAAAGTGATGGAACCTAAAGTGAAACTAGAAAACTATTTCGGCATAGTATTTAACATTTATAGATAATTATCCTATCAATAAATCAAAATGAGTGAATAAGGTAATTCATTAACTGGATTAGAGATTAAAGAAATTTAATCTATAATCAACAAATCAATGCGTATATAAATGTTAAAAATGTAAACAACTTTTTTTTTTCTCCTAATGATTGCATTGGGGAAGTCTTGTATATTGTAACAAAGACCGTCTTGTATATTGTTTTTAATTTGTTTTTGTTTGGAAATGAAG
>NW_022154982.1:0-27946 GCF_001633185.2 Quercus lobata | reverse complement strand
TAATGCCGGGAAGAGGTTTTCTAATTTTTTGAATTTTTTTACATTTTTTTCGAAATTTTCTTGCCCGGGTCGATTATGAACGGAATTCGGGACTAAAATTTTGATTTCACTTTTTTTGCCTATCTCATCCCGTTTTGGATAAAAATAATGTGCCGGGAATAGGTTATGTATATTTTTTTTGAATTTTTCTCATACTTTAGAATTTTCTTTCCTCGGGTCGAGTATTGAACGGAAATCGGCCAAAAATTTTGATTTCACTATTTCGGCCTATATCATCCCATTTTGGCTAAAAAATATGCGGGAAGAAGAAGTTTTTATTAATTTTTTGAATTTTTTACTATTTTTTTTCGGAATTTCTTTCTCGGGCTCGAGTAATGAGAGGGAAATCGGGCCAAAAATTTTTCTGATTTTCACTTTTTTGGCCTATATCATCCCGTTTTTTGGCCTAAAAATAATGCCGGAAGAGGTTTTATAATTTTTTGACATTTTACAATTTTTTTTCCGAATTTTCTTTCCCGGGTCGAGTTTGAACGGAAATCGCGACTAAAATTTTTTTGTTTCACTTTTTGGCCTATATACCGTTGAGTAAAAATAATCCGGGAAGAATTTTTTAGTAAATTTTTGAATTTTTTAACTATTTTTTTCGGAATTTTCTTGCCCGGGTCGAGTATGAATGGAATTCGGGACTAAAATTTTGATTTCACTTTTTTCACCTATATCATCCTTTGTTTTTGACAAAAATATTGCCGAGAAGAGGCTTTTGTAATTTTTTGAATTTTTTTATTATTTTTTCCGAATTTTCTTTCCCGGGTCGAGTTTGAACGGAAATCGGGACTAAAATTTTGTTTTCACTTTTTTGGCCTATATCATCCAGTTTTGGCTCTAAATAATTCCGGGAAGAATTTTTATAATTTTTTCAATTTTTTAACTATTTTTTTCGGAATTTTCTTGCCCGGGTCGAGTATGAATGGAATTCGGGACTAAAATTTTGATTTCACTTTTTTCACCTATATCATCCTGTTTTGGCTAAAAATAATGCCGAGAAGAGGTTTTGTAATTTTTTGAATTTTTTTATTATTTTTTTCGGAATTTTCTTTTCCGAGTCGAGCATGAACGGAAATTGGAACTAAAATTTTGTTTTCACTTTTTTGGCCTATATCATCCCGTTTTAGCTATAATAATGCCGGGAAGAAGTTTTATAATTTTTTGAATTTTTTTACTATTTTTTTCGGAATTTTCTTGCCGGGGTCAAGTATGAACGTAATTCGGGACTAAAATTTTGATTTCACTTTTTCGGCCTATATCATCCCGTTTTGGCTAAAAATAATGCCGGGAAGAGGATTTATAATTTTTTGACATTTTTTACTATTTTTTTCGGAATTTTCTTTCCCGGGTCGAGTATGAACGGAAATCGGGACTAAAATTTAGTTTTCACTTTTTTGGCCTATATCATCCCGTTTTGGCAAAAAATAATGCCAGGAAGAAGTTTTATAATTTTTTGAATTTTTTTACTATTTTTTCGGAATTTTCTTGCCCGGGTCGAGTATGAACGGAATTCGGGACTAAAATTTTGATTTCACTTTTTTCACATATATCATCCTGTTTTGGCTAAAAATAATGCCGGGAAGACGTTTTATGATTTTTTGAATTTTTTTACTATTTTCTTCGGAATTTTCTTTCCCGGGTCGAGCATGAACGGAAATCGGGACTAAAATTTTGTTTTCACTTTTTTGGCCTATATCATCCCGTTTTGGCTATATATAATGCCGGGAAGAAGTTTTATAATTTTTTTACTATTTTTTTCGGAATTTTCTTGCCTAGGTCGAGTATGAACGTAATTCGGACTAAAAAATTGAGTTTTCACTTTTTTGCCTATTATCATCCCTTTTTGGAAAAAAATTAATGCCAGAGAAGTTTTATAATTTTTGAATTTACTATTTTTTTCGGGAATTTTCTTGCCCGGGTCGACGTATGAACGGAATTCGGGACTTAAAATTTTGATTTATTTTTCACATATATCATCTGTTTTGGCCTAAAAATTAATGCCAGGAAGACTTTTATGATTTTTTTGAATTTTTTTACTATTTTTTTCGGAATTTCTTTCCCGGAGCGAGCATGAACGGAAATCGGACTTAAAATTTTGTTTTCACTTTTTTGGCCTAATATCATCCCGTTTTGGCTATAAATAATGCCGGAAAGAATTTTTATATTTTTTGAATTTTTTTACAATTTTTTTCGGAATTTTCTGCCCGGGTCGAGTATGAACGGAATTCGGGACTAAAATTTAGATTTCACTTTTTTCACCTATATCATCCTGTTTTGGCTAAAAATAATGCCGAGAAGAGGTTTTATAATTTTTTGAATTTTTTTACTATTTTTTTCGGAATTTTCTTTCCCAAGTTGGGCATGAACGGAAATTGGGACTAAAATTTTGTTTTCATTTTTTTTGCCTATATCATCCTGTTTTGGCTAAAAATAATGCCGGGAAGAAGTTTTATAATTTTTAGAATTTTTTTACTATTTTTTTCGGAATTTTCTCTCCCGGGTCGAGTTTGTACGGAAATCGGGACTAAAATTTTCAATTTACTTTTTTCACCTATATCATCCCGTTTTGGCTAAAAATAATGCCGGGAAGAGGTTTTATAATTTTTTGAATTTTTTTACTATTTTTTTCGGAATTTTCTTTCCCGGGTCGAGTTTGAACGGAAATCGGGACTAAAATTTTGTTTTCACTTTTTTGGCCTATATCATCCCGTTTTGGCTAAAAATAATGCCGGGAAGAGGTTGTATAATTTTTTGAATTTTTTTACTATTTTTTTCGGAATTTTTTTTCCCGGGTCGAGTATGAACGGAATTCGGGACTAAAATTTTGATTTCACTTTTTTCACCTATATCTTCCCGTTTTGGCTATAAATAATGCCAGGAATAGGTTTTATAATTTTTTGAATTTTTTTTCTATACTTTTAGGAATTTTCTTTCCCGGGTCGAGTATGAACGGAAATCGGGCCAAAAATTTTGATTTCACTTTTTCGGCCTATATCATCCCGTTTTGGCTAAAAATAATGCCGGGAAGAAGTTTTATAATTTTTTGAATTTTTTTACTATTTTTTTCGGAATTTTCTTTCCCGGGTCGAGTTTTAACGGAAATCGGGACTAAAATTTTCAATTTACTTTTTTCACCTATATCATCCCGTTTTGGCTAAAAATAATGCTGGGAAGAGGTTTTATAATTTTTTGACATATTTTACTATTTTTTTCGGAATTTTCTTTCCCGGGTCGAGTATGAACGGAATTCGGGACAAAAATTTTGATTTCACTTTTTTGGCCTATATCATCCCGTTTTGGAAAAAAATAATGCCAGGAAGAAGTTTTATAATTTTTTGAATTTTTTTACTATTTTTTCGGAATTTTCTTTCCCGGGTCGAGTATGAACGGAATTCGGGACTAAAATTTTGATTTCACTTTTTTCACATATATCATCCTGTTTTGGCTAAAAATAATGCCAGGAAGACGTTTTATGATTTTTTGAATTTTTTTACTATTTTTTTCGGAATTTTCTTTCCCAAGTTGGGCATGAACGGAAATTGGGACTAAAATTTTGTTTTCATTTTTTTGGCCTATATCATCCTGTTTTGGCTAAAAATAATGCCGGGAAGAAGTTTTATAATTTTTTGAATTTTTTTACTATTTTTTTCGGAATTTTCTCTCCCGGGTCGAGTTTGAACGGAAATCGGGACTAAAATTTTCAATTTACTTTTTTCACCTATATCATCCCGTTTTGGCTAAAAATAATGCCGGGAAGAGGTTTTATAATTTTTTGAATTTTTTTACTATTTTTTTCGGAATTTTCTTTCCCGGGTCGAGTTTGAACGGAAATCGGGACTAAAATTTTGTTTTCACTTTTTTGGCCTATATCATCCCGTTTTGGCTAAAAATAATGCCGGGAAGAGGTTGTATAATTTTTTGAATTTTTTTACTATTTTTTTCGGAATTTTTTTTCCCGGGTCGAGTATGAACGGAATTCGGGACTAAAATTTTGATTTCACTTTTTTATCTATATCATCCCGTTTTGGCTAAAAATACTGCAGGGAAGAAGTTTTATAATTTTTTGAATTTTTTTACTATTTTTTTCGGAATTTTCTTGCCCAGGTCGAGTATGAACGGAATTCGGGACTAAAATTTTGATTTCACTTTTTTCACCTATATCATCCCGTTTTGGCTAAAAATAATGCCGGGAATAGGTTTTATAATTTTTTGAATTTTTTTTCTATTCTTTTCGGAATTTTCTTGCCCGGGTCGAGTATGAACGGAATTCGGGACTAAAATTTTGATTTCACTTTTTTCACCTATATCATCCTCTTTTGGCTAAAAATACTGCCGGGAAGAGGTTTTATGATTTTTTGAATTTTTTTACTATTTTTTTCGCAATTTTCTTTCCCGAGTCGAACATGAACAGAAATCGGGACTTAAATTTTGTTTTCACTTTTTTGGCCTATATCATCCTGTTTTAGCTATAAATAATGCCGGGAAGAAGTTTTATAATTTTTTGAATTTTTTTACTATTTTTTTCGGAATTTTCTTGCCCGGGTTGAGTATGAACGGAATTCGGGACTAAAATTTTGATTTCACTTTTTTCACCTATATCATCCTGTTTTGTCTAAAAATAATGCCGGGAAGAGGTTTTATAATTTTCTGAATTTTTTTACTATTTTTTTCGGAATTTTCTTTCCCGGGTCGAGTATGAACGGAAATCGGGCCAAAAATTTTGATTTCACTTTTTCGGCCTATATCATCCCGTTTTGGCAAAAAATAATGCCGGGAAGAGGTTTTATAATTTTTTGACATTTTTTACTATTTTTTTCGGAATTTTCTTTCCCGAGTCGAGTTTGAACGGAAATCGGGACTAAAATTTTGTTTTCGCTTTTTTTGCTTATATCATCCCGTTTTGGCTATAAATAATGACGGGAAGAAGTTTTATAATTTTTTGAATTTTTTTACTATTTTTTTGGAATTTTCTTGCCCGGGTCGAGTATGAACGTAATTCGGGACTAAAATTTTGATTTCACTTTTTTCACCTATATCATCCCGTTTTGGCTATAAATAATGCCGGGAATAGGTTTTATAATTTTTTGAATTTTTTTTCTATACTTTTAGGAATTTTCTTTCCCGGGTCGAGTATGAACGGAAATCGGGCCAAAAATTTTGATTTCACTTTTTCGGCCTATATCATCCCGTTTTGGCTAAAAATAATGCCGGGAAGAAGTTTTATAATTTTTTGAATTTTTTTACTATTTTTTTCGGAATTTTCTTTCTCGGGTCGAGTATGAACGGAAATCGGGCCAAAAATTTTGATTTCACTTTTTTGGCCTATATCATCCCGTTTTGGCTAAAAATAATGCCGGGAAGAGGTTTTATAATTTTTTTACATTTTTTACTATTTTTTTCCTAATTTTCTTTCCCGGGTCGAGTTTGAACGGAAATCGGGACTAAAATTTTGTTTTCACTTTTTTTGCCTATATCATCCCGTTTTGGCTATAAATAATGACGGGAAGAAGTTTTATAATTTTTTGAATTTTTTTACTATTTTTTTGGAATTTTCTTGCCCGGGTCGAGTATGAACGTAATTCGGGACAAAAATTTTGATTTCACTTTTTCGGCCTATATCATCCCGTTTTGGTTAAAAATAATGCCGGGAAGAGGTTTTATAATTTTTTGAATTTTTTTACAATTTTTTTCGGAATTTTCTCGCCCGGGTCAAGTATGAACGGGAATCGGGACTAAAATTTTGATTTCACTTTTTTGGCCTATATCATCCCGTTTTGGCTAAAAATAATGCCAGGAAGAGGTTTTAGAATTTTTTGAATTTTTTTACTATTTTTTTCGGAATTTTCTTTCCAGAGTCGTGTATGAACGGAAATTGGGACTAAAATTTTGTTTTCACTTTTTTGCCTATATCATCCCGTTTTGGCTAAAAATACTGCAGGGAAGAAGTTTTATAATTTTTTGAATTTTTTTACTATTTTTTTCGGAATTTTTTTGCCCGGGTCGAGTATGAACGGAATTCGGGACTAAAATTTTGATTTCACTTTTTTCACCTATATCATCCCGTTTTGGCTAAAAATAATACCGGGAAGAGGTTTTATAATTTTTTGAATTTTTTTACTATTTTTTTCGGAATTTTCTTTCCCGGGTCGAGTTTGAACGGAAATCGGGACTAAAATTTTTTTTTCACTTTTTTGGCCTGTATCATCCCGTTTTGGCTAAAAATAATGCCGGGAAGAGGTTATATAATTTTTTGAATTTTTTTACTATTTTTTTCGGAATTTTTTTTCCCGGGTCGAGTATGAACGGAATTCGGGACTAAAATTTTGATTTCACTTTTTTCACCTATATCATCCCGTTTTGGCTATAAATAATGCCGGGAATAGGTTGTATAATTTTTTGAATTTTTTTTCTATACTTTTAGGAATTTTCTTTCCCGGGTCGAGTATGAACGGAAATCGGGCCAAAAATTTTGATTTCACTTTTTCGGCCTATATCATCCCATTTTGGCTAAAAATAATGCCGGGAAGAAGTTTTATAATTTTTTGAATTTTTTTACTATTTTTTTCGGAATTTTCTTTCTCGGGTCGAGTATGAACGGAAATCGGGCCAAAAATTTTGATTTCACTTTTTTGGCCTATATCATCCCGTTTTGGCTAAAAATAATGCCGGGAAGAGGTTTTATAATTTTTTGACATTTTTTACAATTTTTTTCCGAATTTTCTTTCCCGGGTCGAGTTTGAACGGAAATCGGGACTAAAATTTTGTTTTCACTTTTTTGGCCTATATCATCCCGTTTTGGCTATAAATAATTCCGGGAAGAATTTTTATAATTTTTTGAATTTTTTAACTATTTTTTTCGGAATTTTCTTGCCCGGGTCGAGTATGAATGGAATTCGGGACTAAAATTTTGATTTCACTTTTTTCACCTATATCATCCTGTTTTGACTAAAAATAATGCCGAGAAGAGGTTTTGTAATTTTTTGAATTTTTTTATTATTTTTTTCGGAATTTTCTTTTCCGAGTCGAGCATGAACGGAAATTGGAACTAAAATTTTGTTTTCACTTTTTTGGCCTATATCATCCCGTTTTAGCTATAATAATGCCGGGAAGAAGTTTTATAATTTTTTGAATTTTTTTACTATTTTTTTCGGAATTTTCTTGCCGGGGTCAAGTATGAACGTAATTCGGGACTAAAATTTTGATTTCACTTTTTCGGCCTATATCATCCCGTTTTGGCTAAAAATAATGCCGGGAAGAGGATTTATAATTTTTTGACATTTTTTACTATTTTTTTCGGAATTTTCTTTCCCGGGTCGGGTATGAACGGAAATCGGGACTAAAATTTAGTTTTCACTTTTTTGGCCTATATCATCCCGTTTTGGCAAAAAATAATGCCAGGAAGAAGTTTTATAATTTTTTGAATTTTTTTACTATTTTTTTCGGAATTTTCTTTCCCGGGTCGAGTTTGAACGGAAATCGGGACTAAAATTTTGTTTTCACTTTTTTGGCCTATATCATCCCGTTTTGGCTATAAATAATTCCGGGAAGAAGTTTTATAATTTTTTGAATTTTTTAACTATTTTTTTCGGAATTTTCTTGCCCGGGTCGAGTATGAACGTAATTCGGGAATAAAATTTTGATTTCACTTTTTCGGCCTATATCATCCCGTTTTGGCTAAAAATAATGCCGGGAAGAGGATTTATAATTTTTTGACATTTTTTACTATTTTTTTCGGAATTTTCTTTCCCGGGTCGAGTATGAACGGAAATCGGGACTAAAATTGAGTTTTCACTTTTTTGGCCTATATCATCCCGTTTTGGAAAAAAATAATGCCAGGAAGAAGTTTTATAATTTTTTGAATTTTTTTACTATTTTTTCGGAATTTTCTTGCCCGGGTCGAGTATGAACGGAATTCGGGACTAAAATTTTGATTTCACTTTTTTCACATATATCATCCTGTTTTGGCTAAAAATAATGCCAGGAAGACGTTTTATGATTTTTTGAATTTTTTTACTATTTTTTTCGGAATTTTCTTTCCCGAGTCGAGCATGAACGGAAATCGGGACTAAAATTTTGTTTTCACTTTTTTGGCCTATATCATCCCGTTTTGGCTATAAATAATGCCGGAAAGAATTTTTATAATTTTTTGAATTTTTTTACAATTTTTTTCGGAATTTTCTTGCCCGGGTCGAGTATGAACGGAATTCGGGACTAAAATTTAGATTTCACTTTTTTCACCTATATCATCCTGTTTTGGCTAAAAATAATGCCGAGAAGAGGTTTTATAATTTTTTGAATTTTTTTACTATTTTTTTCGGAATTTTCTTTCCCAAGTTGGGCATGAACGGAAATTGGGACTAAAATTTTGTTTTCATTTTTTTTGCCTATATCATCCTGTTTTGGCTAAAAATAATGCCGGGAAGAAGTTTTATAATTTTTAGAATTTTTTTACTATTTTTTTCGGAATTTTCTCTCCCGGGTCGAGTTTGTACGGAAATCGGGACTAAAATTTTCAATTTACTTTTTTCACCTATATCATCCCGTTTTGGCTAAAAATAATGCCGGGAAGAGGTTTTATAATTTTTTGAATTTTTTTACTATTTTTTTCGGAATTTTCTTTCCCGGGTCGAGTTTGAACGGAAATCGGGACTAAAATTTTGTTTTCACTTTTTTGGCCTATATCATCCCGTTTTGGCTAAAAATAATGCCGGGAAGAGGTTGTATAATTTTTTGAATTTTTTTACTATTTTTTTCGGAATTTTTTTTCCCGGGTCGAGTATGAACGGAATTCGGGACTAAAATTTTGATTTCACTTTTTTCACCTATATCTTCCCGTTTTGGCTATAAATAATGCCAGGAATAGGTTTTATAATTTTTTGAATTTTTTTTCTATACTTTTAGGAATTTTCTTTCCCGGGTCGAGTATGAACGGAAATCGGGCCAAAAATTTTGATTTCACTTTTTCGGCCTATATCATCCCGTTTTGGCTAAAAATAATGCCGGGAAGAAGTTTTATAATTTTTTGAATTTTTTTACTATTTTTTTCGGAATTTTCTTTCCCGGGTCGAGTTTTAACGGAAATCGGGACTAAAATTTTCAATTTACTTTTTTCACCTATATCATCCCGTTTTGGCTAAAAATAATGCTGGGAAGAGGTTTTATAATTTTTTGACATATTTTACTATTTTTTTCGGAATTTTCTTTCCCGGGTCGAGTATGAACGGAATTCGGGACAAAAATTTTGATTTCACTTTTTTGGCCTATATCATCCCGTTTTGGAAAAAAATAATGCCAGGAAGAAGTTTTATAATTTTTTGAATTTTTTTACTATTTTTTCGGAATATTCTTTCCCGGGTCGAGTATGAACGGAATTCGGGACTAAAATTTTGATTTCACTTTTTTCACATATATCATCCTGTTTTGGCTAAAAATAATGCCAGGAAGACGTTTTATGATTTTTTGAATTTTTTTACTATTTTTTTCGGAATTTTCTTTCCCAAGTTGGGCATGAACGGAAATTGGGACTAAAATTTTGTTTTCATTTTTTTGGCCTATATCATCCTGTTTTGGCTAAAAATAATGCCGGGAAGAAGTTTTATAATTTTTTGAATTTTTTTACTATTTTTTTCGGAATTTTCTCTCCCGGGTCGAGTTTGAACGGAAATCGGGACTAAAATTTTCAATTTACTTTTTTCACCTATATCATCCCGTTTTGGCTAAAAATAATGCCGGGAAGAGGTTTTATAATTTTTTGAATTTTTTTACTATTTTTTTCGGAATTTTCTTTCCCGGGTCGAGTTTGAACGGAAATCGGGACTAAAATTTTGATTTCACTTTTTCGGCCTATATCATCCCGTTTTGGCTAAAAATAATGCCGGGAAGAGGTTGTATAATTTTTTGAATTTTTTTACTATTTTTTTCGGAATTTTTTTTCCCGGGTCGAGTATGAACGGAATTCGGGACTAAAATTTTGATTTCACTTTTTTCACCTATATCATCCCGTTTTGGCTATAAATAATGCCGGGAATAGGTTTTATAATTTTTTGAATTTTTTTTCTATACTTTTAGGAATTTTCTTTCCCGGGTCGAGTATGAACGGAAATCGGGCCAAAAATTTTGATTTCACTTTTTCGGCCTATATCATCCCGTTTTGGCTAAAAATAATGCCGGGAAGAAGTTTTATAATTTTTTGAATTTTTTTACTATTTTTTTCGGAATTTTCTTTCCCGGGTCGAGTTTGAACGGAAATCGGGACTAAAATTTTCAATTTACTTTTTTCACCTATATCATCCCGTTTTGGCTAAAAATAATGCTGGGAAGAGGTTTTATAATTTTTTGACATATTTTACTATTTTTTTCGGAATTTTCTTTCCCGGGTCGAGTATGAACGGAATTCGGGACAAAAATTTTGATTTCACTTTTTTCACCTATATCACCCCGTTTTGGCTAAAAATAACGCCGGGAATAGGTTTTATAATTTTTTGAATTTTTTTACTATTTTTTCGGAATTTTCTTGCCCGGGTCAAGTATGAACGTAATTCGGGACTAAAATTTTGATTTCACTTTTTCGGCCTATATCATCCCGTTTTGACTAAAAATAATGCCGGGAAGAGCTTTTATGATTTTTTGAATTTTTTTACTGTTTTTTTCGGAATTTTCTTTCTCGGATCGTGTATGAACGGAATTCGGGACTAAAATTTTGTTTCCATTTTTTTCGCCTATATCATCCCGTTTTGGCTAAAAATAATCCCGGGCAGAGGTTTTATAATTTTTTGAATTTTTTTACTATTTTTTTCGGAATTTTCTTTCCCGAGTCGAGTATGAACGGAAATCGGGACTAAAATTTTGTTTTCACTTTTTTATCTATATCATCCCGTTTTGGCTAAAAATACTGCAGGGAAGAAGTTTTATAATTTTTTGAATTTTTTTACTATTTTTTTCGGAATTTTCTTGCCCAGGTCGAGTATGAACGTAATTCGGGACTAAAATATTGATTTCACTTTTTTCACCTATATCATCCCGTTTTGGCTAAAAATAATGCCGGGAATAGGTTTTATAATTTTTTGAATTTTTTTTCTATTCTTTTCGGAATTTTCTTGCCCGGGTCGAGTATGAACAGAAATCGGGACTAAAATTTTGTTTTCACTTTTTTGGCCTATATCGTCCCGTTTTGGCTAGAAATAATGCCGGGAAGAAGTTTTATAATTTTTTTACTATTTTTTTCGGAATTCTCTTGCCCGGGTCAAGTATGAACGGAATTCGGGACTAAAATTTTGATTCACTTTTTTCACCTATATCATACCGTTTTGGCTAAAAATAATGCCGGGAAGAGGTTTTATAATTTTTTGAATTTTTTTACTATTTTTTTCGGAATTTTCTTTCCCGGGTCGAGTATGAACGGAAATCGGGACTGAAATTTTGTTTTCACTTTTTTGGCCTATATCATCCCGTTTTGGCTGAAACTAATGCCGTGAAGAGGTTTTATAATTTTTTGAATTTTTTTACTATTTTTTTCGGAATTTTCTTTCTCGGGTCGAGTATGAACGGAAATCGGGCCAAAAATTTTGATTTCACTTTTTTGGCCTATATCATCCCGTTTTGGCTAAAAATAATGCCGGGAAGTGGTTTTATAATTTTTTTACATTTTTTACTATTTTTTTCCGAATTTTCTTTCCCGGGTCGAGTTTGAACGGAAATCGGGACTAAAATTTTGTTTTCACTTTTTTGGCCTATATCATCCCGTTTTGGCTCTAAATAATTCCGGGAAGAATTTTTATAATTTTTTCAATTTTTTAACTATTTTTTTCGGAATTTTCTTGCCCGGGTCGAGTATGAATGGAATTCGGGACTAAAATTTTGATTTCACTTTTTTCACCTATATCATCCTGTTTTGGCTAAAAATAATGCCGAGAAGAGGTTTTGTAATTTTTTGAATTTTTTTATTATTTTTTTCAGAATTTTCTTTCCCGAGTCGAGCATGAACGGAAATTGGAACTAAAATTTTGTTTTCACTTTCTTGGTCTATATCATCCCGTTTTGGCTATAAATAATGCCGGGAAGAAGTTTTATAATTTTTTGAATTTTTTTACTATTTTTTTCGGAATTTTCTTGCCCGGGTCAAGTATAAACGTAATTCGGGACTAAAATTTTGATTTCACTTTTTCGGCCTATATCATCCCGTTTTGGCTAAAAATAATGCCGGGAAGAGGATTTATAATTTTTTGACATTTTTTACTATTTTTTTCGGAATTTTCTTTCCGGGTCGAGTATGAACGGAAATCGGAACTAAAATTTAGTTTTCACTTTTTTGGCCTATATCATCCCGTTTTGGCAAAAAATAATGCCAGGAAGAAGTTTTATAATTTTTTGAATTTTTTTACTATTTTTTTCGGAATTTTCTTGCCCGGGTCGAGTATGAACGTAATTCGGGACTAAAATTTTGATTTCACTTTTTCGGCCTATATCATCCCGTTTTGGCTAAAAATAATGCCGGGAAGAATTTATAATTTTTTGACATTTTTTACTATTTTTTTCGGAATTTTTTTCCCGGGTCGAGTATGAACGGAATTCGGGACTAAAATTTTGATTTCACTTTTTTCACCTATATCATCCCGTTTTGGCTATAAATAATGCCGGAATAGTTTTATAATTTTTTGAATTTTTTTTCTATACTTTTAGGAATTTTCTTCCGGGTCGAGTATGAACGGAAATCGGGCCAAAAATTTTGATTTCACTTTTTGGCCTATATCATCCCTAAAAATAATGCCGGGAAGAAGTTTTATAATTTTTTGAATTTTTTTACTATTTTTTTCGGAATTTTCTTTCCCGGGTCGAGTTTGAACGGAAATCGGGACTAAAATTTTCAATTTACTTTTTTCACATATATCATCAAGTTTTGGCTAAAAATAATGCCGGGAAGAGCTTTTATGATTTTTTGAATTTTTTTACTATTTTTTTCGGAATTTTCTTTCTCGGATCGTGTATGAACGGAATTCGGGTCTAAAATTTTGTTTCCACTTTTTCGGCCTATATCATCCCGTTTTGGCTAAAAATAATGCCAGGAAGACGTTTTAGAATTTTTTGAATTTTTTTACTATTTTTTTCGGAATTTTTTTGCCCGGGTCGAGTATGAACGGAATTCGGGACTAAAATTTTGATTTCACTTTTTTCACCTATATCATCCCGTTTTGGCTAAAAATAATACCGGGAAGAGGTTTTATAATTTTTTGAATTTTTTTACTATTTTTTTCGGAATTTTCTTTCCCGGGTCGAGTTTGAACGGAAATCGGGACTAAAATTTTGTTTTCACTTTTTTGGCCTATATCGTCCCTTTTTGGCTAAAAATAATGCCGGGAAGAGGTTATATAATTTTTTGAATTTTTTTACTATTTTTTTCGGAATTTTTTTTCCCGGGTCGAGTATGAACGGAATTCGGGACTAAAATTTTGATTTCACTTTTTTCACCTATATCATCCCGTTTTGGCTATAAATAATGCCGGGAATAGGTTTTATAATTTTTTGAATTTTTTTTCTATACTTTTAGGAATTTTCTTTCCCGGGTCGAGTATGAACGGAAATCGGGCCAAAAATTTTGATTTCACTTTTTCGGCCTATATCATCCCGTTTTGGCTAAAAATAATGCCGGGAAGAAGTTTTATAATTTTTTGAATTTTTTTACTATTTTTTTCGGAATTTTCTTTCCCAGGTCGAGTTTGAACGGAAATCGGGACTAAAATTTTCAATTTACTTTTTTCACCTATATCATCCCGTTTTGGCTAAAAATAATGCCGGGAAGAGGTTTTATAATTTTTTGACATATTTTACTATTTTTTTCGAAATTTTCTTTCCCGGGTCGAGTATGAACGGAATTCGGGACAAAAATTTTGATTTCACTTTTTTCACCTATATCACCCCGTTTTGGCTAAAAATAATGCCGGGAATAAGTTTTATAATTTTTTGATTTTTTTTACTATTTTTTCGGAATTTTCTTGCCCGGGTTAAGTATGAACGTAATTCGGGACTAAAATTTTGATTTCACTTTTTCGGCCTATATCATCCCGTTTTGACTAAAAATAATGCCGGGAAGAGCTTTTATGATTTTTTGAATTTTTTTACTATTTTTTTCGGAATTTTCTTTCTCGGATCGTGTATGAACGGAATTCGGGACTAAAATTTTGTTTCCACTTTTTCGGCCTATATCATCCTGTTTTGGCTAAAAATAATGCCGGGAAGAGGTTTTATAATTTTTTGAATTTTTTTACTATTTTTTTCGGAATTTTCTTTCTCGAGTCGAGTATGAACGGAAATCGGGACTAAAATTTTGTTTTCACTTTTTTACCTATATCATCCCGTTTTGGTTAAAAATACAGCAGGGAAGAAGTTTTATAATTTTTTGAATTTTTTTACTATTTTTTTCGGAATTTTCTTGCCCAGGTCGAGTATGAACGTAATTCGGGACTAAAATTTTGATTTCACTTTTTTCACCTATATCATCCCGTTTTGGCTAAAAATAATGCCGGGAATAGGTTTTATAATTTTTTGAATTTTTTTACTATTCTTTTCGGAATTTTCTTGCCCGGGTCGAGTATGAACAGAAATCGGGACTAAAATTTTGTTTTCACTTTTTTGGCCTATATCGTCCCGTTTTGGCTAGAAATAATGCCGGGAAGAAGTTTTATAATTTTTTTAATTTTTTTACTATTTTTTTCGGAATTCTCTTGCCCGGGTCAAGTATGAACGGAATTCGGGACTAAAATTTTGATTCACTTTTTTCACCTATATCATCCCGTTTTGGCTAAAAATAATGCCGGGAAGAGCTTTTATAATTTTTTGAATTTTTTTACTATTTTTTTCGGAATTTTCTTTCCCGGGTTGAGTATGAACGTAATTCGGGACTAAAATTTTGATTTCACTTTTTCGGCCTATATCATCCCGTTTTGGCTAAAAATAATGCCGGGAAGAGGATTTATAATTTTTTGACATTTTTTACTATTTTTTTCGGAAGTTTCTTTCCCGGGTCGAGTATGAACGGAAATCGGGACTAAAATTTAGTTTTCACTTTTTTGGCCTATATCATCCCGTTTTGGCAAAAAATAATGCCAGGAAGAAGTTTTATAATTTTTTGAATTTTTTTACTATTTTTTCGGAATTTTCTTGCCCGGGTCGAGTATGAACGGAATTCGGGACTAAAATTTTGATTTCACTTTTTTCACATATATCATCCTGTTTTGGCTAAAAATAATGCCGGGAAGACGTTTTATGATTTTTTGAATTTTTTTACTATTTTTTTCGGAATTTTCTTTCCCGAGTCGAGCATGAACGGAAATCGGGACTAAAATTTTGTTTTCACTTTTTTGGCCTATATCATCCCGTTTTGGCTATAAATAATGCCGGAAAGAATTTTTATAATTTTTTGAATTTTTTTACAATTTTTTTCGGAATTTTCTTGCCCGGGTCGAGTATGAACGGAATTCGGGACTAAAATTTAGATTTCACTTTTTTCACCTATATCATCCTATTTTGGCTAAAAATAATGCCGAGTAGAGGTTTTAAAATTTTTTGAATTTTTTTACTATTTTTTTCGGAATTTTCTTTCCCAAGTTGGGCATGAACGGAAATTGGGACTAAAATTTTGTTTTCATTTTTTTGGCCTATATCATCCCGTTTTGGCTATAAATAATGTCGGGAAGAAGTTTTATAATTTTTTGAATTTTTTTACTATTTTTTTCGGAATTTTCCTGCCCGGGTCGAGTATGAACGGAATTCGGGACTAAAATTTTGATTTCACTTTTTTCACCTATATCATCCTGTTTTGGCTAAAAATAATGCCGAGAAGAGGTTTTATAATTTTTTGAATTTTTTTACTATTTTTTTCGGAATTTTCTTTCCCGAGTCGAGCATAAACGGAAATTGGGACTGAAATTTTGTTTTCACTTTTTTGGCCTATATCATCCCGTTTTGGCTAAAAATAATGCCGGGAAGAGGTTTTATAATTTTTTGAATTTTTTTACTATTTTTTTCGGAATTTTCTTTCCCGGGTCGAGTATGAACGTAATTCGGGACTAAAATTTTGATTTCACTTTTTCGGCCTATATCATCCCGTTTTGGCTAAAAATAATGCCGGGAAGAGGATTTATAATTTTTTGACATTTTTTACTATTTTTTTCGGAATTTTCTTTCCCGGGTCGAGTATGAACGGAAATCGGGACTAAAATTTAGTTTTCACTTTTTTGGCCTATATCATCCCGTTTTGGCAAAAAATAATGCCAGGAAGAAGTTTTATAATTTTTTGAATTTTTTTACTATTTTTTCGGAATTTTCTTGCCCGGGTCGAGTATGAACGGAATTCGGAACTAAAATTTTGATTTCACTTTTTTCACATATATCATCCTGTTTTGGCTAAAAATAATGCCGGGAAGACGTTTTATGATTTTTTGAATTTTTTTACTATTTTTTTCGGAATTTTCTTTCCCGAGTCGAGCATGAACGGAAATCGGGACTAAAATTTTGTTTTCACTTTTTTGGCCTATATCATCCCGTTTTGGCTATAAATAATGCCGGAAAGAATTTTTATAATTTTTTGAATTTTTTTACAATTTTTTTCGGAATTTTCTTGCCCGGGTCGAGTATGAACGGAATTCGGGACTAAAATTTAGATTTCACTTTTTTCACCTATATCATCCTATTTTGGCTAAAAATAATGCCGAGTAGAGGTTTTAAAATTTTTTGAATTTTTTTACTATTTTTTTCGGAATTTTCTTTCCCAAGTTGGGCATGAACGGAAATTGGGACTAAAATTTTGTTTTCATTTTTTTGGCCTATATCATCCCGTTTTGGCTATAAATAATGTCGGGAAGAAGTTTTATAATTTTTTGAATTTTTTTACTATTTTTTTCGGAATTTTCTTTCCCGGGTCGAGTATGAACGGAATTCGGGTCTAAAATTTTGTTTCCACTTTTTTGCCTATATCATCCCGTTTTGGCTAAAAATACTGCAGGGAAGAAGTTATATAATTTTTTGAATTTTATTACTATTTTTTTCGGAATTTTCTTGCCCGGATCGAATATGAACGGAATTCAGGACTAAAATTTTGATTTCACTTTTTCCACCTATATCATCCTGTTTTGGGTAAAAATAATGCCGAGAACAGGTTTTATAATTTTTTGACATTTTTTACTATTTTTTTTCGGAATTTTCTTTCCCGGGTCGAGTATGAACGGAAATCGGGACTAAAATTTTGTTTTCACTTTTTTTGCCTATATCATCCCGCTTTGGCTAAAAATAATGCCAGGAAGAAGTTTTATAATTTTTTGAATTTTTTTACTATTTTTTTCGGAATTTTCTTTCCAGGGTCGAGTACGAACGGAATTCGGAACTAAAATTTTGATTTCACTTTTTTCACCAATATCATCCTGTTTTGTCTCAAAATAATGCCGGGATGAGGTTTTATAATTTTTTGAATTTTTTTATTATTTTTTTCGGAATTTTCTTTCCCGAGTCGAGCATGAACGGAAATCGGGAATAAAATTTTGTTTTCACTTTTTTGGCCTATATCATCCCGTTTTAGCAATAAATAATGCCGGGAAGAAGTTTTATAATTTTTTGAATTTTTTTACTATTTTTTTCGGAATTTTCTTACCCAGGTCGAGTATGAACGGAAATCGGGACTAAAATTTTGATTTCACTTTTTTGGCCTATATCATCCCGTTTTGGCTAAAAATAATGCCGGGAAGAAGTTTTATAATTTTTTGAATTTTTTTACAATTTTTTTCGGAATTTTCTTTCCCGGGTCGAGTATAAACGGAATTCGGGACTATAATTTTGATTTCACTTTTTCACCTGTATCATCCTGTTTTGGCTAAAAATAATGCCGAAAAGAGGTTTTATAATTTTTTGAATTTTTTTACTATTTTTTTAGAATTTTCTTTCCCAGGTCGAGTATGAACGGAAATCGAGCCAAAAATTTTGATTTCACTTTTTCGGCCTATCTCATCCCGTTTTGTTTAAAAATAATGCCGGGAAGAGGTTTTATAATTTTTTGACATTTTTTACTATTTTTTTCGGAATTTTCTTTCCCGGGTCGAGCTTGAACGGAAATCGGGGCTAAAATTTTTTTTTCACTTTTTTGGCCTATATCATCCCATTTTGGCTAAAAATAATGCCGGGAAGAAGTTATATAATTTTTTGAATTTTTTTACTATTTTTTTCGGAATTTTCTTGCCCGGGTCGAGTATGAACGGAAATCGGGACTAAAATTTTGATTTCACTTTTTTGGCCTATATCATCCCGTTTTGGCTAAAAATTATGCCGGGAAGGAGTTTTATAATTTTTTTTAATTTTTTTACTATTTTTTTCGGAATTTTCTAGCCCGGGACGAGTATGAATGTAATTCGGGACTAAAATTTAGATTTCACTTTTTCGGCCTATATCATCCCGTTTTGGCTAAAAATAATGCCGGGAAGAGGTTTTATAATTTTTTGAATTTTTTTACAATTTTTTTCAGAATTTTCTCGCCCGGGTCGAGTTTGAACGGAAATCGGGACAAAGATTTTGATTTCACTTTTTCGGCCTATATCATCCCGTTTTGGCTAAAAATAATGCCGGGAAGAGGTTTTATAATTTTTTGACATTTTTTACTATTTTTTTCGGAATTTTCTTTCCCGGGTCGAGTATGAACTGAAATCTGGACTAAAATTTTGTTTTCACTTTTTTTGCTTATATCATCCCGTTTTGGCTAAAAATAATGCCGGAAAGAAGTTTTATAATTTTTTGAATTTTTTTACTATTTTATTTGGAATTTTCTTTCCCGGGTCGAGTACGATCGGAATTCGGGACTAAAACTTTGATTTCACTTTTTCGGCCTATATCATCCCGTTTTGGCTAAAAATAATGCCGGGAAGAGGTTTTATAATTTTTTGACATTTTTTACTATTTTTTTCAGAATTTTCTTTCCCGAGACGAGCATGAACGGAAATCGGGACTAAAATTTTGTTTTCACTTTTTTGGCCTATATCATCCCATTTTAGCAATAAATAATGCCGGGAAGAAGTTTTATAATTTTTTTACTATTTTTTTCGGAATTTTCACGCACGGGTCGAGTATGAACGGAAATCGGGACTAAAATTTTGTTTTCACTTTTTTTGCCTATATCATCCCGTTTTGGCTAAAAATAATGCCGGGAAGAAGTTTTATAATTTTTTGAATTTTTTTACTATTTTCATCGAAATTTTCTTTCCCGGGTGGAGTACGAACGGAATTCGGGACTAAAATTTTGACTTCACTTTTTTCACCTATATCATCCTGTTTTGGCTAAAAATAATGCCGAGAAGAGGTTTTATAATTTTTTGAATTTTTTTACTATTTTTTTCGGAATTTTCTTTCCCGAGTCGAGCATGAACGGAAATCGGGACTAAATTTTTGTTTTCACTTTTTTGGCCTATATCATCCCGTTTTGGCTATAAATAATGCCGGGAAGAAGTTTTATAATTTTTTGAATTTTTTTACTATTTTTTTCGGAATTTTCTTGCCCGGGTCGAGTATGAAGTGAATTCGAGACTAAAATTTTGATTTCTCTTTTTTCACCTATATCATCCTGTTTTGGCTAAAAATAATGCCGGGAAGGGGTTTTATAATTTTTTGACATTTTTTACTGTTTTTTTCGGAATTTTCTTTCCTGGGTCGAGTTTGAACGGAAATCGGGACTAAAATTTTGTTTTCACTTTTTTGGCCTATACCATCCCGTTTTGGCTAAAAATAATGCCGGGAAGAAGTTATATAATTTTTTGAATTTTATTACTATTTTTTTCGGAATTTTCTTGCCCGGGTCGAATATGAACGGAATTCAGGACTAAAATTTTGATTTCACTTTTTCCACCTATATCATCCTGTTTTGGGTAAAAATATTGCCGAGAGGAGGTTTTATAATTTTTTGAATTTTTTTACTATTTTTTTTGGAATTTTCTTGCCCAGGTCGAGTATGAATGTAATTCGGGACTAAAATTTTGATTTCACTTTTTCGGCATATATCATCCCGTTTTGGCTAAAAATAATGCCGGGAAGAGGTTTTATAATTTTTTGAATTTTTTTACTATTTTTTTCAGAATTTTCTCGCCCGGGTCAAGTATGAACGGAAATCGGGACTAAAATTTTGATTTCACTTTTTTGGTCTATATCATCCCGTTTTGGCTAAAAATAATGCCGGGAAGAGGTTTTATAATTTTTTGACATTTTTTACTATTTTTTTGGGAATTTTCTTTCCCGGGTCGAGTATGAACGGAAATCGGGACTAAAATTTAGTTTTCACTTTTTTGGCCTATATCATCCCGTTTTGGCTAAAAATAATGCCGGGAAGAAGTTTTATAGTTTTTTGAATTTTTTTACTATTTTTTTCGGAATTTTCTTGCCCGGGTCGAGTATGAACGGAATTCGGGACTAAAATTTTGATTTCACTTTTTTCACCTATATCATCCTCTTTTGGCTAAAAATACTGCCGGGAAGAGGTTTTATGATTTTTTGAATTTTTTTACTATTTTTTTCGCAATTTTCTTTCCCGAGTTGAACATGAACAGAAATCGGGACGTAAATTTTGTTTTCACTTTTTTGGCCTATATCATCCTGTTTTAGCTACAAATAATGCCGGGAAGAAGTTTTATAATTTTTTGAATTTTTTTACTATTTTTTTCGGAATTTTCTTGCCCGGGTTGAGTATGAACGAAATTCGGGACTAAAATTTTGATTTCACTTTTTTCACCTATATCATCCTGTTTTGTCTATAAATAATGCCGGGAAGAGGTTTTATAATTTTTTGAATTTTTTTACTATTTTTTTCGGAATTTTCTTTCCCGGGTCGAGTATGAACGGAAATCGGGCCAAAAATTTTGATTTCACTTTTTCGGCCTATATCATCTCGTTTTGGCAAAAAATAAGGCCGGGAAGAGGTTTTATAATTTTTTGACATTTTTTACTATTTTTTTCGGAATTTTCTTTCCCGGGTCGAGTTTGAACGGAAATCGGGACTAAAATTTTGTTTTCACTTTTTTTGCCTATATCATCCCGTTTTGGCTATAAATAATGACGGAAAGAAGTTTTATAATTTTTTGAATTTTTTTACTATTTTTTTGGAATTTTCTTGCCCGGGTCGAGTATGAACGTAATTCGGGACTAAAATTTTGATTTCACTTTTTTGGCCTATATCATCCCGTTTTGGTTAAAAATAATGCCGGGAAGAGGTTTTATAATTTTTTGAATTTTTTTACTATTTTTTTCGGAATTTTCTCGCCCGGGTCAAGTATGAACGGAAATCGGGACTAAAATTTTGATTTCACTTTTTTGGCCTATATCATCCCGTTTTGGCTAAAAATAATGCCAGGAAGAAGTTTTATAATTTTTTGAATTTTTTTACTATTTTTTTCGGAATTTTCTTTCTCGGATCGTGTATGAACGGAATTCGGGTCTAAAATTTTGTTTCCACTTTTTTGCCTATATCATCCCGTTTTGGCTAAAAATACTGCAGGGAAGAAGTTTTATAATTTTTTGAATTTTTTAACTATTTTTTTCGGAATTTTTTTGCCCGGGTCGAGTATGAACGGAATTCGGGACTAAAATTTTGATTTCACTTTTTTCACCTATATCATCCCGTTTTGGCTAAAAATAATGCCGGGAAGAGGTTTTATAATTTTTTGAATTTTTTTACTTTTTTTTCGGAATTTTCTTTCCCGGGTCGAGTTTGAACGGAAATCCGGACTAAAATTTTGTTTTCACTTTTTTGGCCTATATCATCCCGTTTTGGCTAAAAATAATGCCGGGAAGAGGTTATATAATTTTTTGAATTTTTTTACTATTTTTTTCGGAATTTTTTTTCCCCGGGTCGAGTTTGAACGGAAATCGGGACTAAAATTTTCAATTTACTTTTTTCACCTATATCATCCCGTTTTGGCTAAAAATAATGCCGGGAAGAGGTTTTATAATTTTTTGACATATTTTACTATTTTTTTCGAAATTTTCTTTCCCGGGTCGAGTTTGAACGGAATTCGGGACAAAAATTTTGATTTCACTTTTTTCACCTATATCACCCCGTTTTGGCTAAAAATAATGCCGGGAATAGGTTTTATAATTTTTTGATTTTTTTTACTATTTTTTCGGAATTTTCTTGCCCGGGTTAAGTATGAACGTAATTCGGGACTAAAATTTTGATTTCACTTTTTCGGCCTATATCATCCCGTTTTGACTAAAAATAATGCCGGGAAGAGCTTTTATGATTTTTTGAATTTTTTTACTATTTTTTTCGGAATTTTCTTTCTCGGATCGTGTATGAACGGAATTCGGGACTAAAATTTTGTTTCCACTTTTTCGGCCTATATCATCCTGTTTTGGCTAAAAATAATGCCGGGAAGGGGTTTTATAATTTTTTGAATTTTTTTACTATTTTTTTCGGAATTTTCTTTCTCGAGTCGAGTATGAACGGAAATCGGGACTAAAATTTTGTTTTCACTTTTTTACCTATATCATCCCGTTTTGGTTAAAAATACAGCAGGGAAGAAGTTTTATAATTTTTTGAATTTTTTTACTATTTTTTTCGGAATTTTCTTGCCCAGGTCGAGTATGAACGTAATTCGGGACTAAAATTTTGATTTCACTTTTTTCACCTATATCATCCCGTTTTGGCTAAAAATAATGCCGGGAATAGGTTTTATAATTTTTTGAATTTTTTTTCTATTCTTTTCGGAATTTTCTTGCCCGGGTCGAGTATGAACAGAAATCGGGACTAAAATTTTGTTTTCACTTTTTTGGCCTATATCGTCCCGTTTTGGCTAGAAATAATGCCGGGAAGAAGTTTTATAATTTTTTTAATTTTTTTACTATTTTTTTCGGAATTCTCTTGCCCGGGTCAAGTATGAACGGAATTCGGGACTAAAATTTTGATTCACTTTTTTCACCTATATCATCCCGTTTTGGCTAAAAATAATGCCGGGAAGAGCTTTTATAATTTTTTGAATTTTTTTACTATTTTTTTCGGAATTTTCTTTCCCGGGTTGAGTATGAACGTAATTCGGGACTAAAATTTTGATTTCACTTTTTCGGCCTATATCATCCCGTTTTGGCTAAAAATAATGCCGGGAAGAGGATTTATAATTTTTTGACATTTTTTACTATTTTTTTCGGAAGTTTCTTTCCCGGGTCGAGTATGAACGGAATTCGGAACTAAAATTTTGATTTCACTTTTTTCACATATATCATCCTGTTTTGGCTAAAAATAATGCCGGGAATAGGTTTTATAATTTTTTGAATTTTTTTTCTATACTTTTAGGAATTTTCTTTCCCGGGTCGAGTATGAACGGAAATCGGGCCAAAAATTTTGATTTCACTTTTTCGGCCTATATCATCCCGTTTTGGCTAAAAATAATGCCGGGAAGAAGTTTTATAATTTTTTGAATTTTTTTACTATTTTTTTCGGAATTTTCTTTCCCGGGTCGAGTTTGAACGGAAATCGGGACTAAAATTTTCAATTTACTTTTTTCACCTATATCATCCCGTTTTGGCTAAAAATAATGCCGGGAAGAGGTTTTATAATTTTTTGACATATTTTACTATTTTTTTCGAAATTTTCTTTCCCGGGTCGAGTTTGAACGGAATTCGGGACAAAAATTTTGATTTCACTTTTTTCACCTATATCACCCCGTTTTGGCTAAAAATAATGCCGGGAATAGGTTTTATAATTTTTTGATTTTTTTTACTATTTTTTCGGAATTTTCTTGCCCGGGTTAAGTATGAACGTAATTCGGGACTAAAATTTTGATTTCACTTTTTCGGCCTATATCATCCCGTTTTGACTAAAAATAATGCCGGGAAGAGCTTTTATGATTTTTTGAATTTTTTTACTATTTTTTTCGGAATTTTCTTTCTCGGATCGTGTATGAACGGAATTCGGGACTAAAATTTTGTTTCCACTTTTTCGGCCTATATCATCCTGTTTTGGCTAAAAATAATGCCGGGAAGGGGTTTTATAATTTTTTGAATTTTTTTACTATTTTTTTCGGAATTTTCTTTCTCGAGTCGAGTATGAACGGAAATCGGGACTAAAATTTTGTTTTCACTTTTTTACCTATGTCATCCCGTTTTGGTTAAAAATACAGCAGGGAAGAAGTTTTATAATTTTTTGAATTTTTTTACTATTTTTTTCGGAATTTTCTTGCCCAGGTCGAGTATGAACGTAATTCGGGACTAAAATTTTGATTTCACTTTTTTCACCTATATCATCCCGTTTTGGCTAAAAATAATGCCGGGAATAGGTTTTATAATTTTTTGAATTTTTTTTTCTATCTTTTCGGAATTTTCTGCCGGGTCGAGTATGAACGAATTCGGAACTAAAATTTTGATTTTCCACTTTTTTCACCTATATCATCCTGTTTTGGCTAAATAATGCCGAGAAGAGTTTTATAATTTTTTGAATGTTTTTACTATTTTTTCGGAATTTCTTTCCCGACGTCCGGCAGAACGGAATGGGACTGAAATTTTTGTTTTCTTCACTTTTTTGGGCCTATAATCCATCCCGTTTTGGCTAAAAATAAATGCGGAAGAGGTTAATTTTTTGAATTTTTTTACTATTTTTTTCGGAATTTTCTTTCCCGGGTCGAGTATGAACGTAATTCGGGACTAAAATTTTGATTTCACTTTTTCGGCCTATATCATCCCGTTTTGGCTAAAAATAATGCCGGGAATAGGTTTTATAATTTTTTGAATTTTTTTTCTATTCTTTTCGGAATTTTCCTGCCCGGGTCGAGTATGAACGGAATTCGGAACTAAAATTTTGATTTCACTTTTTTCACCTATATCATCCTGTTTTGGCTAAAAATAATGCCGAGAAGAGGTTTTATAATTTTTTGAATTTTTTTACTATTTTTTTCGGAATTTTCTTTCCCGAGTCGAGCATAAACGGAAATTGGGACTGAAATTTTGTTTTCACTTTTTTGGCCTATATCATCCCGTTTTGGCTAAAAATAATGCCGGGAAGAGGTTTTATAATTTTTTGAATTTTTTTTCTATTTTTTTCGGAATTTTCTTTCCCGGGTCGAGTATGAACGTAATTCGGGACTAAAATTTTGATTTCACTTTTTCGGCCTATATCATCCCGTTTTGGCTAAAAAAATAATGGCGAGAAGAGGTTTTATAATTTTTTGAATTTTTTTACTATTTTTTTCGGAATTTTCTTTCCCGAGTCGAGCATAAACGGAAATTGGGACTGAAATTTTGTTTTCACTTTTTTGGCCTATATCATCCCGTTTTGGCTAAAAATAATGCCGGGAAGAGGTTTTATAATTTTTTGAATTTTTTTACTATTTTTTTCGGAATTTTCTTTCCCGGGTCGAGTATGAACGTAATTCGGGACTAAAATTTTGATTTCACTTTTTCGGCCTATATCATCCCGTTTTGGCTAAAAATAATGCCGGGAAGAGGATTTATAATTTTTTGACATTTTTTACTATTTTTTTCGGAAGTTTCTTTCCCGGGTCGAGTATGAACGGAAATCGGGACTAAAATTTAGTTTTCACTTTTTTGGCCTATATCATCCCGTTTTGGCAAAAAATAATGCCAGGAAGAAGTTTTATAATTTTTTGAATTTTTTTTACAAATTTTTTTCGGAATTTTCTTGCCCGGGTCGAGTATGAACGGAATCGGGACTAAAATTTAGTTTCCTTTTTTTCACCTATATCATCCATTTTGCTAAAAATAATCGAGTAGAGGTTTTAAAATTTTTTGAATTTTTTTACTATTTTTTTCGGAATTTTTTCTTCCCAATTGGGCCATCGAACGGAATGGGACTACAAATTTTGTTTCATTTTTTTGGCCTATATCTCCCGTTTTGGCATAAATAACGTGGGGAAAGAAGTTTTTATAATTTTTTGAATTTTTTTATCTATTTTTTTTCGGGAATTTACCTGCCCGGGTCGAGTAAACCGGAATTCGGAACAAAATTGATTTCACTTTTTTCACCTATAATCCACCTGTTTTGGCTAAAAATAAGGCCGAGAAAAAGTTTTATTAATTTTTTGAATTTTTTTACTATTTTTCGGAATTTTTTTTCCCGATCGAGCATAAACGGAAATTGGGACTGAAATTTTGTTTTTACTTTTTTGGCCTATATCATCCCGTTTTGGCTAAAAATAATGCCGGGAAGAGGTTTTATAATTTTTTGAATTTTTTTACTATTTTTTTCGGAATTTTCTTTCCCGGGTCGAGTATGAACGTAATTCGGGACTAAAATTTTGATTTCACTTTTTCGGCCTATATCATCCCGTTTTGGCTAAAAATAATGCCGGGAAGAGGATTTATAATTTTTTGACATTTTTTACTATTTTTTTCGGAAGTTTCTTTCCCGGGTCGAGTATGAACGGAAATCGGGACTAAAATTTAGTTTTCACTTTTTTGGCCTATATCATCCCGTTTTGGCAAAAAATAATGCCAGGAAGAAGTTTTATAATTTTTTGAATTTTTTTACTATTTTTTCGGAATTTTCTTGCCCGGGTCGAGTATGAACGGAATTCGGGACTAAAATTTTGATTTCACTTTTTTCACATATATCATCCTGTTTTGGCTAAAAATAATGCCGGGAAGACGTTTTATGATTTTTTGAATTTTTTTACTATTTTCTTCGGAATTTTCTTTCCCGAGTCGAGCATGAACGGAAATCGGGACTAAAATTTTGTTTTCACTTTTTTGGCCTATATCATCCCGTTTTGGCTATAAATAATGCCGGAAAGAATTTTTATAATTTTTTGAATTTTTTTACAATTTTTTTCGGAATTTTCTTGCCCGGGTCGAGTATGAACGGAATTCGGGACTAAAATTTAGATTTCACTTTTTTCACCTATATCATCCTATTTTGGCTAAAAATAATGCCGAGTAGAGGTTTTAAAATTTTTTGAATTTTTTTACTATTTTTTTCGGAATTTTCTTTCCCAAGTTGGGCATGAACGGAAATTGGGACTAAAATTTTGTTTTCATTTTTTTGGCCTATATCATCCCGTTTTGGCTATAAATAATGTCGGGAAGAAGTTTTATAATTTTTTGAATTTTTTTACTATTTTTTTCGGAATTTTCTTTCCCGGGTCGAGTATGAACGGAATTCGGGTCTAAAATTTTGTTTCCACTTTTTTGCCTATATCATCCCGTTTTGGCTAAAAATACTGCAGGGAAGAAGTTATATAATTTTTTGAATTTTATTACTATTTTTTTCGGAATTTTCTTGCCCGGGTCGAATATGAACGGAATTCAGGACTAAAATTTTGATTTCACTTTTTCCACCTATATCATCCTGTTTTGGGTAAAAATAATGCCGAGAAGAGGTTTTATAATTTTTTGACATTTTTTACTATTTTTTTTCGGAATTTTCTTTCCCGGGTCGAGTATGAACGGAAATCGGGACTAAAATTTTGTTTTCACTTTTTTTGCCTATATCATCCCGCTTTGGCTAAAAATAATGCCAGGAAGAAGTTTTATAATTTTTTGAATTTTTTTACTATTTTTTTCGGAATTTTCTTTCCAGGGTCGAGTACGAACGGAATTCGGAACTAAAATTTTGATTTCACTTTTTTCACCAATATCATCCTGTTTTGTCTCAAAATAATGCCGGGATGAGGTTTTATAATTTTTTGAATTTTTTTATTATTTTTTTCGGAATTTTCTTTCCCGAGTCGAGCATGAACGGAAATCGGGAATAAAATTTTGTTTTCACTTTTTTGGCCTATATCATCCCGTTTTAGCAATAAATAATGCCGGGAAGAAGTTTTATAATTTTTTGAATTTTTTTACTATTTTTTTCGGAATTTTCTTACCCAGGTCGAGTATGAACGGAAATCGGGACTAAAATTTTGATTTCACTTTTTTGGCCTATATCATCCCGTTT
>NW_022154981.1:0-28074 GCF_001633185.2 Quercus lobata | reverse complement strand
AAAACCTCTTTCCAGCATTATTTTTAGCCAAAACGGGATGGAATAGGCCAAGAAAGAAAAAAAAAAAAAAATTTAGTCCCGAATTCCGTTCATACTCGACACGGGCATGAAAATTTTGAAAAAAATTGCAAAAAAATTAAAAAATTAAAAAACATAGTTCTGTCGTTATTTCTAGCTAAGAAGGGTTGAGAGAGGTCAAGAACGAAAGAAAGAAAATTTCACCGCCGAATTCCGTCCCTACACGAATCTGGCAAGAAAATTCCGAAAAAAATAGAAAAATAATTCAAAAAATAAAAAAATTACTTTCCGGCGTTATTTTTAGCCAAAACGGGATGAGATAGGCCGAGAAAGAGGAAAAAAAAAATTTGGTCCTGAATTCCGTTCATACTCGGTCCAGGCAAGAAAATTCAGAAAGAAATTGCAAAAAAATTCAAAAAATTAAAAACTCCTCTTCGGCATTATTTTTTAGCCCAAAAACGGGATAGATAGGCCGAAAAGCGAGGAAAAAATTTTAAAGTCCCGAATTCCGTCCATGAACTCGACCGGTTAGAAAAAGTCCGAAGGAAATGCAAAAAAATTCAAAAAATTAAAAAACCTCTTTCCAGCATTATTTATGGCCAAAACGGGATGGGATTGGCCGAGAAAGCGAGGAAAATATTTTAGTCCCGAATTCCGTCCATACTCGACCCAGGCAAGAAAATTCCGAAAGAAATTGCAAAAAAATTCAAAAAATTAAAAAATCTCTTTCCAGCATTATTTTTAGCTAAAACGGGATGAGATAGGCCAGGAAAGCGAGGAAAAAATTTTAGTCCCGAATTCCGTCCATAGTCGACCCGGTCAAGAAAATTCCGAAAGAAATTGCAAAAAAATTCAAAAAATTAAAAAACCTCTTTCCAGCATTATTTATGGCCAAAACTCCTGGGATTGGCCGAGAAAGCGAGAAAAATATTTTAGTCCCGAATTCCGTCCATACTCGACCCGGGCAAGAAAATTCCGAAAGAAATTGCAAAAAAATTCACAAAATTAAAAAACCTCTTTCCAGCATTATTTATACCCAAAACGGGATGAGATTGGCCTAGAAAGGGAGGAAAATATTTTAGTCCCGAATTCCGTCCATACTCGACCCGAGCAAGAAAATTCCGAAAAAAATAGAAAAAAATAGAAAAAACCTTTTTCCAGCATTATTTGGAGCCAAAACGGGCTGAGAGAGGCTGAGAAAGCGAGGAAAATATTTTAGTCCCGAATTTCGTCCATAGTCGACCCGGGCAAGAAAATTACAAGAAAATTCGCAAAAAATTCAAAAAATTAAGAAACCTCACTCCGCCATTATTTTTAGCCAAAACGGGAGGAGATAGGCCGAGAAAGTGAGAAAAAAATTTTAGTACCGAATCCCGTTAATACTCGACCAGGGCAAGAACATTCCGAAAAAATTCACAAACAAATTCAAAAAATAAAAAAACATTTCTCCGGCATTATTGTTAGCCAAAATGGGGGATGAGATAGGCCGAGAAAGCGAGAAAAAAATTTTAGTCCCGAATTCCGTTCATACTCGACCCGGGCAAGAAAATTCCGAAAAAAATAGCAAAACAATTTAAAAACCTATTTCCAGCATTACGGGATGAGATCGGCCGAGAAAGCGAGAAAAAAATTTTAGTCCCGAATTCCGTTCATACTCGGCCCGGCTAAGAAAATTCCGAAAAAAATTGCAAAAAAATTCAAAAAATTAAAAAACCTCTTTCCAGCATTATTTTTAGCCAAAACGGGATGGGATAGGCCAAGAAAGCGAGGAAAGAAAATTTTAGTCCGAATTCCGCCACACTCGACCGTCAAGAAATTCCCGAAAGAAATGCAAAAATTCAAAATAATTAAAAAACCTCTTCCACCAATTATTTATGGCCAAAACTCCTGGGATTGGGCCGGAGAAAGAGAGGAAATATTTAGTCGCCGAATTCCCCGTCCATACTCGGACCCGGGCAAGAACCGAAGAAATGCAAAAAAATTCACAAAATTAAACCTCTTTCCAGCAATTAATTTATACCCAAAAACGGGATGAAGATTGGCCTAGAAAGGGAGGAAATATTTTAGTCCGAATTCCCCGTCCATAACTCGACCCGAGCAAGAAATTCCGAAAAAAAAAGAAAAAATTAAAAAAACCTTTTCCAGCATTATTGGAGCCAAAACGGGATGAGAATAGCTGAGAAAGCGGAGAAAATATTTAGTCCCGAATTTCGTCCATAGTCGACCCGGGCAAGAAAATTACAAAGAAAACTTCGCAAAAAAATTCAAAAATTAAGAAACCCTCACTCCGCCATTATTTTTAGCCAAACGGGAGGAGATAAGGCCGAGAAAGTGAGAAAAAAATTTTAGTACCGAATCCCGTTAATACTCGACCAGGGCAAGAACATTCTGAAAAAATTCACAAAATTTCAAAATAAAAACATTTCTCCGCATTATGGTTAGCCAAAACGGGGGATGAGATAGGCCGAGAAAGCGAGAAAAAAATTTTAGTCCTGAATTCCGTTCATACTCAACCCGGGCAAGAAAATTCCGAAAAAAATACCAAAACAATTCAAAAACCTATTTCGAGCATTACGGGATGAGATCGGCCGAGAAAGCGAGAAAAAAATTTTAGTTCCGAATTCCGTTCATACTCGGCCCGGCTAAGAAAATTCCGAAAAAAATTGCAAAAAAATTCAAAAAATTAAAAAACCTCTTTCCAGCATTATTTTTAGCCAAAACGGAATGAGATAGGCCAAGAAAGCGTGGAAAAAATTTTAGTCCCGAATTCCGTCCATACTCGACCCGGTCAAGAAAATTCCGAAAGAAATTGCAAAAAAATTCAAAAAATTAAAAAACCTCTTTCCACCATTATTTATGGCCAAAACTCCTGGGATTGGCCGAGAAAGAGAGGAAAATATTTTAGTCCCGAATTCCGTCCATACTCGACCCGGGCAAGAAAATTCCGAAAGAAATTGCAAAAAAATTCACAAAATTAAAAAACCTCTTTCCAGCATTATTTATACCCAAAACGGGATGAGATTGGCCTAGAAAGGGAGGAAAATATTTTAGTCCCGAATTCCGTCCATACTCGACCCGAGCAAGAAAATTCCGAAAAAAATAGAAAAAAATAGAAAAAACCTTTTTCCAGCATTATTTGGAGCCAAAACGGGCTGAGAGAGGCTGAGAAAGCGAGGAAAATATTTTAGTCCCGAATTTCGTCCATAGTCGACCCGGGCAAGAAAATTACAAGAAAATTCGCAAAAAATTCAAAAAATTAAGAAACCTCACTCCGCCATTATTTTTAGCCAAAACGGGAGGAGATAGGCCGAGAAAGTGAGAAAAAAATTTTAGTACCGAATCCCGTTAATACTCGACCAGGGCAAGAACATTCCGAAAAAATTCACAAACAAATTCAAAAAATAAAAAAACATTTCTCCGGCATTATTGTTAGCCAAAACGGGGGATGAGATAGGCCGAGAAAGCGAGAAAAAAATTTTAGTCCTGAATTCCGTTCATACTCAACCCGGGCAAGAAAATTCCGAAAAAAATACCAAAACAATTCAAAAACCTATTTCGAGCATTACGGGATGAGATCGGCCGAGAAAGCGAGAAAAAAATTTTAGTTCCGAATTCCGTTCATACTCGGCCCGGCTAAGAAAATTCCGAAAAAAATTGCAAAAAAATTCAAAAAATTAAAAAACCACTTTCCAGCATTATTTTTAGCCAAAACGGGATGAGATAGGCCAAGAAAGCGAGGAAAAAATTTTAGTCCCGAATTCCGTCCATACTCGACCCGGTC
The DNA here is from genome assembly GCF_001633185.2 of Quercus lobata. NCBI lineage: Eukaryota > Viridiplantae > Streptophyta > Magnoliopsida > Fagales > Fagaceae > Quercus > Quercus lobata. The sequence goes on along the minus strand of NW_022154981.1, from coordinate 24,275 downwards.
AAGAAAATTCCGAAAGAAATTGCAAAAAAATTCAAAAAATTAAAAAACCGAGAAAGGGAGGAAAATATTTTAGTCCCGAATTCTGTCCATACTCGACCCGAGCAAGAAAATTCCGAAAAAAGTAGAAAAAAACTAAAAAAACCTTTTTTCAGCATTATTTGGAGCCAAACGGGATGAGATAGGCTGACAAAGCGAGGAAAATATTTTAGTCCCGAAATCCGTCCATGCTCGACCCGGGCAAGAAATTCCGAAAAAAATAGAAAAAGAATTCAAAAAATTTAAAAACCCCTTTCCAGCATTTTTATGGCCAAAAACTCCTGGGATTGGCGCGAGAAAGCGAGAAATATTTTATAGTCCCGAATTCCGTCCATAACTCCGACCCGGGCAAGAAAATTCCGAAAGAAATTGCAAAAAAATTCAAAAAATTAAAGAAACCACTTTCCCGGTATTATTTTTAGTCCAAACGGGAATGAGATAGGCCAAGAAAGGCGAAGAAAAAATTTTAGGTCCCGATTCGTCCATATCGACCTCGGTCAAGAAAATTCCGAAAGAAAGTGCAAAAAAATTCAAAAAATTAAAAAACCGCTTTCCAGCATTATTTATGGCCAAAACTCCTGGGATTGGCCGAGAAAGCGAGGAAAATATTTTAGTCCCGAATTCCGTCCATCCTCGACCCGGGCAAGAAAATTCCGAAAGAAATTGCAAAAAAATTCAAAAAATTAAAGAACCACTTTCTGGTATTATTTTTAGCCAAAACGGGATGAGATAGGCCGAGAAAGATAAAAAAAAATTTTAGTCCCGAATTCCGTACATATTCGACCCAGGCAAGAAAATTACGAAAAAATTCGCAAAAAAATTCAAAAATTAGAACATCTCTCTCCGGCATTATTTTTTGCCAAAACGGGATGAGATTGGCCGAGAGTGGAAAAAAATTTTACTCCCAAATTCGTTCATACTCGACTCCGGGCAAAAAATTCCGAAAAAAATAGCAAACAAAATTCAAAGAAACCTATTCCAGATTACTTTTAACATAAACGGGATGAGATAGCTAGACAAGCGAGGAAAAAATTTAGCGTCCCGAATTCCGTCCCATACTCGGACCAGGGCCAAAAAAATTCGAATGAATTGCAAAAAAATTCAAAAAATAAAAAACCTCACTCCGCCATTATTTTTAGCCAAAACGGGAGGAGATAGGCCGAGAAAGTGAGAAAAAAATTTTAGTACCGAATCCCGTTAATACTCGACCAGGGCAAGAACATTCCGAAAAAATTCGCAAACAAATTCAAAAAATTAAAAAACATTTCTCCGGCATTATTGTTAGCCAAAACGGGGGATGAGATAGGCCGAGAAAGCGAGAAAAAAAATTTTAGTCCCGAATTCCGTTCATACTCGGCCCGGCTAAGAAAATTCCGAAAAAAATTGCAAAAAAATTCAAAAACCTATTTCCAGCATTACGGGATGAGATCGGCCGAGAAGCGCGAAAAAAATTTTAGTCCCGAATTCCGTTCATACTCGGCCCGGCTAAGAAAATTCGAAAAAATTGCAAAAATTCAAAAAATTAAAAAACCTCTTTCCAGCATTATTTTTACAAAACGGGATGGAATAGCAAGAGAGAAAAAAAAAAAATTAGTCCCGAATTCCGTTCATACTCGACACGGGCATGAAAATTTTGAAAAAAAATAGCAAAAAAATTAAAAAATTAAAAAACATAGTTCTGGCGTTATTTCTAGCTAAGAAGGGTTGAGAGAGGTCAAGAACGAAAGAAAGAAAATTTCACCCCCGAATTCCGTTCCTACACGAATCTGGCAAGAAAATTCCGAAAAAAATAGAAAAATAATTCAAAAAATAAAAAAATCACTTTCCGGCATTATTTTTAGCCAAAACGGGATGAGATTGGTCGAGAAAGCGAGAAAAAAAATTTTGGTCCTGAATTCCGTTCATACGCGGTCCAGGCAGAAAAATTCCGAAAGAAATTGGCAAAAAAAATTCAAAAATTAAAAACACCCCCCCCACCCCACTCTCTTTCCAGAATTATTTTAGCCAAAACGGGAATTGAGATAGGCCGAGTAATAAAAGCGAAGAAAAAATTTTAGTACCGAATTCCATCCCATAGCGATCTCGTTAAGAAATCCGAAAGAAAATTGCAAAAAAATTCAAAAAATAAAAACCCTTTTCCAGCATTATTTATGCCCAAAACTCCTGGGATTGGCCGAGAAAGCGAGGAAAATATTTTAGTCCCGAATTCCGTCCATACTCGACCCGGGCAGGAAAATTCCGAAAGAAATTTCAAAAAAATTCAAAAAATTAAAGAACCACTTTCCGGTATTATTTTTAGCCAAAACGGGATGAGATAGGCCGAGAAAGAGAGAATAAAATTTTAGTCCCGAATTCCGTACATATTCGACCCAGGCAAGAAAATTACGAAAAAATTCGCAAAAAAATTCAAAAATTAGAACATGTCTCTCCGGCATTATTTTTTGCCAAAACTCGAGATTGGCCGAGAAAGCGAGAAAAAAATTTTAGTCCCAAATTCCGTTCATGCCCGACCCGGGCAAGAAAACTCCGAAAAAAATAGCAAAAAAATTCAAAAACCTATTTCCAGAATTACTTTTAGACAAAACGGGATGAGATGGGCTGAGAAAGCAAGGAAAAAATTTTAGTCCCGAATTCCGTCCATACTCGACCAGGGCAAAAAAATTCCGAATGAAATTGCAAAAAAATTCAAAAAATTAAAAAACCACTTTCCGGTATTATTTTTAGCCAAAACGGGATGAGATAGGCTGAGAAAGAGAGAAAAGAATTTTAGTCCCGAATTCCGTTCATATTCGACCCGGGCAATAAAATTACGAAAAAATTCGCAAAAAAATTCAAAAAATTAAAAAACCTCTCTCTGGCATTATTTATTTCCAAAACTGGATGAGATAGGCCGAGAAAACGAGAAAAAAATTTTGGTCCCAAATTCCGTTCATACTCGACCCGGGCAAGAGAATTCCGCAAAAAATAGCAAAAAAATTCAAAAACCTATTTCCAGCATTACTTTTAGCCAAACGGGTTGAGATAGGCCGAGAAAGCGAGAAAAAAATTTAGTCCTGAATTCCGTTCATACTCGACCCGGGTAAGAAAATTCAGAAAGAAATTGCAAAAAAATTCAAAAACCTCTTTCCAGCATTATTTTTAGCCAAAACGGGATGAGATAGGCCGAGAAAGCGAGGAAAAAATTTTAGTCTCGAATTCCGTCCATACTCGAACCGGTCAAGAAAATTCCGAAAGAAATTGCAAAAAAATTCACAAAATTAAAAAACCTCTTTCCAGCATTATTTATACCCAAAACAGGATGAGATTGGCCGAGAAAGGGAGGAAAATATTTTAGTCCCGAATTCCGTCCATACTCGACCCGAGCAAGAAAATTCCGAAAAAAATAGAAAAAAATTAAAAAAACCTTTTTCCAGCATTATCTGGAGCCAAAACGGGATGAGATAGGCTGAGAAAGCGAGGAAAATATTTTAGTCCCGAATTCCGTCCATACTCTACCCGGGCAAGAAAATTACAAGAAAATTCGCAAAAAAATTCAAAAATTAAGAAACCTCACACCGCCATTATTTTTAGCCAAAACGGGAGGAGATAGGCCGAGAAAGTGAGAAAAAAATTTTAGTACCGAATCCCGTTAATACTCGACCAGGGCAAGAACATTCCGAAAAAATTCGCAAACAAATTCAAAAAAATTAAAAAAACATTTCTCCGGCATTATTGTTAGCCAACGGGGGATGAGATAGGCCGAGAAAGCGAGAAAAAAATTTTAGTCCCGAATTCATTCATACTCGACCCGGGCAAGAAAATTCCGAAAAAAATAGCAAAACAATTCAAAAACCTATTTCCAGCATTACGGGATGAGATCGGCCGAGAAAGCGAGAAAAAAATTTTAGTCCCGAATTCCGTTCATACTCAGCCCTGCTAAGAAAATTCCGAAAAAAATTGCAAAAAAATTCAAAAAATTAAAAAACCTCTTTCCAGCATTATTTTTAGCCAAAACGGGATGGAATAGGCCAAGAAAAAAAAAAAAATTAGTCCCGAATTCCGTTCATACTCGACACGGGCATGAAAATTTTGAAAAAAATAGCAAAAAAATTAAAAAATTAAAAAACATAGTTCTGGCGTTATTTCTAGCTAAGAAGGGTTGAGAGAGGTCAAGAACGAAAGAATGAAAATTTCACCCCCGAATTCCGTCCCTACACGAATCTGGCAAGAAAATTCCGAAAAAAATACAAAAATAATTCAAAAAATAAAAAAATCACTTTCCGGCGTTATTTTTAGCCAAAACGGAATGAGATAGGCCGAGAAAGAGAAAAAAAAAAATTTGGTCCCGAATTCCGTTCATACTCGGTCCAGGCAAGAAAATTCCGAAAGAAATTGCAAAAAGATTCAAAAAATTAAAAACTCTCTTTCCAGAATTATTTTTAGCCAAAACGGGATGAGATAGGCCGAGAAAGCGAGGAAAAAATTTTAGTCCCGAATTCCGTCCATACTCGACTCGGTTAAGAAAATTCCGAAAGAAATTGCAAAAAAATTCAAAAAATTAAAAAACCTCTTTCCAGCATTATTTATGGCCAAAACTCCTGGGATTGGCCGAGAAAGCGAGGAAAATATTTTAGTCCCGAATTCCGTCCATACTCGACCCGGGCAAGAAAATTCCGAAAGACATTGCAAAAAAATTCAAAAAATTAAAGAACCACTTTCCGGTATTATTTTTAGCCAAAACGGGATGAGATAGGCCGAGAAAGAGAGAATAAAATTTTAGTCCCGAATTCCGTACATATTCGACCCAGGCAAGAAAATTACGAAAAAATTCGCAAAAAAATTCAAAAATTAGAACATGTCTCTCCGGCATTATTTTTTGCCAAAACGGGACGAGATTGGCCGAGAAAGCGAGAAAAAAATTTTAGTCCCAAATTCCGTTCATACCCGACCCGGGCAAGAAAACTCCGAAAAAAATAGCAAAAAAATTCAAAAACCTATTTCCAGCATTACTTTTAGACAAAACGGGATGAGATAGGCTGAGAAAGCAAGGAAAAAATTTTAGTCCCGAATTCCGTCCATACTCGACCAGGGCAAAAAAATTCCGAATGAAATTGCAAAAAAATTCAAAAAATTAAAAAACCACTTTCCGGTATTTTTTTTAGCCAAAACGGGATGAGATAGGCCGAGAAAGAGAGAAAATAATTTTAGTCCCGAATTCCGTTCATATTCGACCCGGGCAAGAAAATTACGAAAAAATTCGCAAAAAAATTCAAAAAATTAAAAAACCTCTCTCTGGCATTATTTATTTCCAAAACTGGATGAGATAGGCCGAGAAAACGAGAAAAAAATTTGGTCCCAAATTCCGTTCATACTCGACCCGGGCATGAAAATTCCGCAACAAATAGCAAAAAAATTCAAAAACCTATTTCCAGCATTACTTTTAGCCAAACGGGTTGAGATAGGCCGAGAAAGCGAGAAAAAAATTTTAGTCCTGAATTCCGTTCATACTCGACCCGGGTAAGAAAATTCAGAAAGAAATTGCAAAAAAATTCAAAAACCTCTTTCCAGCATTATTTTTAGCCAAAACGGTATGAGATAGGCCGAGAAAGCGAGGAAAAAATTTTAGTCTCGAATTCCGTCCATACTCGAGCCGGTCAAGAAAATTCCGAAAGAAATTTGCAAAAAAATTCACAAAATTAAAAAAAACCTCTTTCCAGCATTATTTTTACCAAAACGGGTGAGATTGGCCGAGAAAGAGAAAAAAAAAAATAGTCCCGAATTCCGTTCATACTCGACCCGAGCAAGAAAATTCCGAAAAAAATAGCAAAAAAATTAAAAAAAACCTTTTTCCAGCATTATTTGGAGCCAAAACGGGATGAGATAGGCTGAGAAAGCGAGGAAAATATTTTAGTCCCGAATCCGTCCATAACTCGACCCGGGCAAGAAAATTACAAGAAAATTCGCAAAAAAATTCAAAAAATTAAGAACCCTCACTCCGCCATTATTTTTAGCCAAAACGGGAGGAGATAGGCCGAGAAAGTGAGAAAAAAATTTTAGTACCGAATCCCGTTAATACTCGACCAGGGCAAGAACATTCCGAAAAAATTCGCAAACAAATTCAAAAAATTAAAAAACATTTCTCCGGCATTGTTGTTAGCCAAAACGGGGGATGAGATAGGCCGAGAAAGTGAGAAAAAAATTTTAGTCCCGAATTCCGTTCATACTCGACCCGGGCAAGAAAATTCCGAAAAAAATAGCAAAGCAATTCAAAAACCTATTTCCAGCATTACGGGATGAGATCGGCCGAGAAAGCGAGAAAAAAATTTTAGTCCCGAATTCCGTTCATACTCGGCCCGGCTAAGAAAATTCCGAAAAAAATTGCAAAAAAATTCAAAAAATTAAAAAACCTCTTTCCATCATTATTTTTAGCCAAAACGGGATGGAATAGGCCAAGAAAGAAAAAAAAAAAATTTAGTCCCGAATTCCGTTCATACTCCACACGGGCATGAAAATTTTGAAAAAAATAGCAAAAAAATTAAAAAATTAAAAAACATGGTTCTGGCGTTATTTCTAGCTAAGAAGGGTTGAGAGAGGTCAAGAACGAAAGAAAGAAAATTTCACCCCCGAATTCCGTCCCTACACGAATCTGGCAAGAAAATTCCGAAAAAAATAGAAAAATAATTCAAAAAATAAAAAAATCACTTTCCGGCGTTATTTTTAGCCAAAACGGGGGATGAGATAGGCCGAGAAAGAGAAAAAAAAAAATTTGGTCCTGAATTCCGTTCATACTCGGTCCAGGCAAGAAAATTCCGAAAGAAATTGCAAAAAAATTCAAAAAATTAAAAACTCTCTTTCCCGAATTATTTTTAGCCAAAACGGGATGAGATAGGCCGAGAAAGCGAGGAAAAAATTTTAGTCCCGAATTCCGTCCAAACTCGACTCGGTTAAGAAAATTCCGAAAGAAATTGCAAAAAAATTCAAAAAATTAAAAAACCTCTTTCCAGCATTATTTATGAAAACTCCTGGGATGGCCGAAAAGCGAGGAAATTTTTATCCCGATTCCGTCCATACTCGACCGGGCAAGAAATCCGAAAGAATTGCAAAAAATTCAAAAATTAAAAACCACTTTCCGGTATATTTTGCCAAAACGGTGAATGAGATAGGCCGAGAAAGAGAGATAAAATTTTAGTCCCGAATTCCGTACATATTCGACCCAGGCAAGAAAATTACGAAAAATTCGCAAAAAATTCAAAAATTAGAACATGTCTCTCCGGCATTATTTTTTGCCAAAACGGGACGAGATTGGCCGAGAAAGCGAGAAAAAAATTTTAGTCCCAAATTCCGTTCATACCCGACCCGGGCAAGAAAACTCCGAAAAAAATAGCAAAAAAATTCAAAAACCTATTTCCAGCATTACTTTTAGACAAAACGGGATGAGATAGGCTGAGAAAGCAAGGAAAAAATTTTAGTCTCGAATTCCGTCCATACTCGACCGGGGCAAAAAAATTCCGAATGAAATTGCAAAAAAATTCAAAAAATTAAAAAACCACTTTCCGGTATTATTTTTAGCCAAAACGGGATGAGATAGGCCAAGAAAGAGAGAAAAGAATTTTAGTCCCGAATTCCGTTCATATTCGACCCGGGCAAAAAATTACGAAAAAATTCGCAAAAAAATTCAAAAAATTAAAAAACCTCTCTCTGGCATTATTTATTTCCAATACTGGATGAGATAGGCCGAGAAAACGAGAAAAAAATTTTGGTCCCAAATTCCGTTCATACTCGACCCGGGCAAGAAAATTCCGCAAAAAATAGCAAAAAAATTCAAAAACCTATTTCCAGCATTACTTTTAGCCAAACGGGTTGAGATAGGCCGAGAAAGCGAGAAAAAAATTTTAGTCCTGAATTCCGTTCATACTCGACCCGGGTAAGAAAATTCAGAAACAAATTGAAAAATTCAAAAACCTCTTTCCTGCATTATTTTTAGCCAAAACGGGATGAGATAGGCCGAGAAAGCAAGGAAAAAATTTTAGTCTCGAATTCCGTCCATACTCGAGCCGGTCAAGAAAATTCCGAAAGAAATTGCAAAAAAATTCAGAAAATTAAAAAACCTCTTTCCAGCATTATTTATACCCAAAACGGGATGAGATTGGCCAAGAAAGCGAGGAAAAAATTTTAGTCCCGAATTCCGTCCATACTCGACCCGGTCAAGAAAATTCCGAAAGAAATTGCAAAAAAATTCAAAAAACCTTTTTCCCAGCATTTAATTTGGAGCCAAAAGGGATGAGATCGGCTGAGAGCGAGGAAAATATTTTTAGTCCCGAATTCCGTCCATACTCGACCGGGCAAGAAAATTACAAGAAAATTCGCAAAAAAATTCAAAAAATTAAGAACCCTCACTCCGCCATTATTTTTAGCCAAAACGGGAGGAGATAGGCCGAGAAAGTGAGAAAAAAATTTTAGTACCGAATCCCGTTAATACTCGACCAGGGCAAGAACATTCCGAAAAAATTCGCAAACAAATTCAAAAAATTAAAAAACATTTCTCCGGCATTGTTGTTAGCCAAAACGGGGGATGAGATAGGCCGAGAAAGTGAGAAAAAAATTTTAGTCCCGAATTCCGTTCATACTCGACCCGGGCAAGAAAATTCCGAAAAAAATAGCAAAGCAATTCAAAAACCTATTTCCAGCATTACGGGATGAGATCGGCCGAGAAAGCGAGAAAAAAATTTTAGTCCCGAATTCCGTTCATACTCGGCCCGGCTAAGAAAATTCCGAAAAAAATTGCAAAAAAATTCAAAAAATTAAAAAACCTCTTTCCATCATTATTTTTAGCCAAAACGGGATGGAATAGGCCAAGAAAGAAAAAAAAAAAATTTAGTCCCGAATTCCGTTCATACTCCACACGGGCATGAAAATTTTGAAAAAAATAGCAAAAAAATTAAAAAATTAAAAAACATGGTTCTGGCGTTATTTCTAGCTAAGAAGGGTTGAGAGAGGTCAAGAACGAAAGAAAGAAAATTTCACCCCCGAATTCCGTCCCTACACGAATCTGGCAAGAAAATTCCGAAAAAAATAGAAAAATAATTCAAAAAATAAAAAAATCACTTTCCGGCGTTATTTTTAGCCAAAACGGGGGATGAGATAGGCCGAGAAAGAGAAAAAAAAAAATTTGGTCCTGAATTCCGTTCATACTCGGTCCAGGCAAGAAAATTCCGAAAGAAATTGCAAAAAAATTCAAAAAATTAAAAACTCTCTTTCCCGAATTATTTTTAGCCAAAACGGGATGAGATAGGCCGAGAAAGCGAGGAAAAAATTTTAGTCCCGAATTCCGTCCAAACTCGACTCGGTTAAGAAAATTCCGAAAGAAATTGCAAAAAAATTCAAAAAATTAAAAAACCTCTTTCCAGCATTATTTATGGCCAAAACTCCTGGGATTGGCCGAGAAAGCGAGGAAAATATTTAGTCCGAATTCCCGTCCATACTCGACCCGGGCAAGAAAATTCCGAAAGACATTGCAAAAAAATTCAAAAAATTAAAGAACCCCTTTCCGGTATTATTTTTAGCCAAAACGGGATGAGATAGGCCGAGAAAGAGAGAATAAAATTTTAGTCCCGAATTCCGTACATATTCGACTCAGGCAAGAAAATTACGAAAAAATTCGCAAAAAAATTCAAAAATTAGAACATGTCTCTCCGGCATTATTTTTTGCCAAAGCGGGACGAGATTGGCCGAGAAAGCGAGAAAAAAATTTTAGTCCCAAATTCCGTTCATACCCGACCCGGGCAAGAAAACTCCGAAAAAAATAGAAAAAAATTCAAAAACCTATTTCCAGCATTACTTTTAGACAAAACGGGATGAGATAGGCTGAGAAAGCAAGGAAAAAATTTTAGTCCCGAATTCCGTCCATACTCGACCAGGGCAAAAAAATTCCGAATGAAATTGCAAAAAAAATTCAAAAAATTAAAAAACCACTTTCCGTTATTATTTTTAGCCAAAACGGGATGAGATACGCCGAGAAAGAGAGAAAAGAATTTTAGTCCCGAATTCCGTTCATATTCGACCCGGGCAAGAAAATTACGAAAAAATTCGCAAAAAAATTCAAAAAATTAAAAAACCTCTCTGGCATTATTTATTTTCCAAAACTGGATGAGATAGGCCGAGAAAAACGAGAAAATTTTGGTCCCAAATTCCATTTTCAACTCGGACCCGGCAAGAAAATTCCGCAAAAAAAAATAGCAAAAAAAATTCAAAAACACTATTTCCAGCCATTACTTTTAGCCAAAGGGTTGAGATAGCCGAGAAAGCGAGAAAAAAATTTTTAGTCCTGAATTCCGTTCATACCGACGGGTAAGAAAATTCAGAAAGAAATTGCAAAAAAATTCAAAAACCTCCTTCCAGCATTATTTTTAGCCAAAACGGGATGAGATAGGCCGAGAAAGCGAGGAAAAAATTTTAGTCTCGAATTCCGTTCATACTCGACCCTGGCAAGAAAAATTCCGAAAAAAATAGCAAAACAATTTCAAAAACCTATTTCCAGCTTTACGGGATAGATCGGCCGAGAAGCGAGAAAAAAATTTTAGTCCCGAATTCCGTTCATTACTCGGCCCCGGCTAGAAAAATCCGAAAAAAATTGCAAAAAAATTCAAAAAATTAAAAAAACCTCTTTCCAGCATTATTTTTACCAAAACGGAACTTGGAAGGCCAAGAAAAGAAAAAAAAAAAAAATTTTGTCCGATTCCGTTCATACTCGACAAGGGCATGAAAATTTTGAAAAAAATAGCAAAAAAATTAAAAAATTAAAAAACATAGTTCTGGCGTTATTTCTAGCTAAGAAGGGTTGAGAGAGGTCAAGAACGAAAGAAAGAAAATTTCACCCCCGAATTCCGTCCCTACACGAATCTGGCAAGAAAATTCCGAAAAAAATAGAAAAATAATTCAAAAAATAAAAAAATCACTTTCCGGCGTTATTTTTAGCCAAAACGGGATGAGATAGGCCGAGAAAGAGAAAAAAAAAATTTGGTCCTGAATTCCGTTCATACTCGGTCCAGGCAAGAAAATTCCGAAAGAAATTGCAAAAAAATTCAAAAAATTAAAAACTCTCTTTCCAGCATTATTTTTAGCCAAAACGGGATGAGATAGGCCGAGAAAGCGAGGAAAAGATTTTAGTCCCGAATTCCGTCCATACTCGACTCGGTTAAGAAAATTCCGAAAGAAATTGTAAAAAAATTCAAAAAATTAAAAAACCTCTTTCTAGCATTATTTATGGCCAAAACGGGATGGGATTGGCCGAGAAAGCGAGGAAAATATTTTAGTCCCGAATTCCGTCCATACTCGACCCAGGCAAGAAAATTCCGAAAGAAATTGCAAAAAAATTCAAAAAATTAAAAAATCTCTTTCCAGCATTATTTTTAGCCAAAACGGGATGAGATAGGCCAAGAAAGCGAGGAAAAAATTTTAGTCCCGAATTCCGTCCATACTCGACCCGGTCAAGAAAATTCCGAAAGAAATTGCAAAAAAATTCAAAAAATTAAAAAACCTCTTTCCAGCATTATTTATGGCCAAAACTCCTGGGATTGGCCGAGAAAGCGAGGAAAATATTTTAGTCCCGAATTCCGTCCATACTCAACCCGGGCAGGAAAATTCCGAAAGAAATTGCAAAAAAATTCAAAAAATTAAAGAACCACTTTCCGGTATTATTTTTAGCCAAAACGGGATGAGATAGGCCGAGAAAGAGAGAATAAAATTTTAGTCCCGAATTCCGTACATATTCGACCCAGGCAAGAAAATTACGAAAAAATTCGCAAAAAAATTCAAAAATTAGAACATGTCTCTCCGGCATTATTTTTTGCCAAAACGGGACGAGATTGGCCGAGAAAGCGAGAAAAAAATTTTAGTCCCAAATTCCGTTCATACCCGACCCGGGCAAGAAAACTCCGAAAAAAATAGCAAAAAAATTCAAAAACCTATTTCCAGCATTACTTTTAGACAAAACGGGATGAGATAGGCTGAGAAAGCAAGGAAAAAATTTTAGTCCCGAATTCCGTCCATACTCGACCAGGGCAAAAAAATTCCGAATGAAATTGCAAAAAAATTCAAAAAATTAAAAAACCACTTTCCGGTATTATTTTTAGCCAAAACGGGATGAGATAGGCCGAGAAAGAGAGAAAATAATTTTAGTCCCGAATTCCGTTCATATTCGACCCGGGCAAGAAAATTACGAAAAAACTCGCAAAAAAATTCAAAAAATTAAAAAACCTCTCTCTGGCATTATTTATTTCCAAAACTGGATGAGATAGGCCGAGAAAACGAGAAAAAAATTTTGGTCCCAAATTCCGTTCATACTCGACCCGGGCAAGAAAATTCCGCAAAAAATAGCAAAAAAATTCAAAAACCTATTTCCAGCATTACTTTTAGCCAAACGGGTTGAGATAGGCCGAGAAAGCGAGAAAAAAATTTTAGTCCTGAATTCCGTTCATACTCGACCCGGGTAAGAAAATTCAGAAAGAAATTGCAAAAAAATTCAAAAACCTCCTTCCAGCATTATTTTTAGCCAAAACGGGATGAGATAGGCCGAGAAAGCGAGGAAAAAATTTTAGTCTCGAATTCCGTCCATACTCGAGCCGGTCAAGAAAATTCCGAAAGAAATTGCAAAAAAATTCACAAAATTAAAAAACCTCTTTCCAGCATTATTTATACCCAAAACGGGATGAGATTGGCCGAGAAAGGGAGGAAAATATTTTAGTCCCGAATTCCGTCCATACTCGACCCGAGCAAGAAAATTCCGAAAAAAATAGAAAAAAATTAAAAAAACCTTTTTCCAGCATTATTTGGAGCCAAAACGGGATGAGATAGGCTGAGAAAGCGAGGAAAATATTTTAGTCCCGAATTCCGTCCATACTCGACCCGGGCAAGAAAATTACAAGAAAATTCGCAAAAAAATTCAAAAAATTAAGAAACCTCACTCCGCCATTATTTTTAGCCAAAACGGGAGGAGATAGGCCGAGAAAGTGAGAAAAAAATTTTAGTACCGAATCCCGTTAATACTCGACCAGGGCAAGAACATTCCGAAAAAATTCACAAACAAATTCAAAAAATTAAAAAACATTTCTCCGGCATTATTGTTAGCCAAAACGGGGGATGAGATAGGCCGAGAAAGCGAGAAAAAAATTTTAGTCCCGAATTCCGTTCATACTCGACCCGGGCAAGAAAATTCCGAAAAAAATAGCAAAACAATTCAAAAACCTATTTCCAGCATTACGGGATGAGATCGGCCGAGAAAGCGAGAAAAAAATTTTAGTCCCGAATTCCGTTCATACTCGGCCCGGCTAAGAAAATTCCGAAAAAAATTGCAAAAAAATTCAAAAAATTAAAAAACCTCTTTCCAGCATTATTTTTAGCCAAAACGGGATGGAATAGGCCAAGAAAGAAAAAAAAAAAATTTAGTCCCGAATTCCGTTCATACTCGACACGGGCATGAAAATTTTGAAAAAAATAGCAACAAAATTAAAAAATTAAAAAACATAGTTCTGGCGTTATTTCTAGCTAAGAAGGGTTGAGAGAGGTCAAGAACGAAAGAAAGAAAATTTCACCCCCGAATTCCGTCCCTACACGAATCTGGCAAGAAAATTCCGAAAAAAATAGAAAAATAATTCAAAAAATAAAAAAATCACTTTCCGGCGTTATTTTTAGCCAAAACGGGATGAGATAGGCCTAGAAAGAGAAAAAAAAAAATTTGGTCCTGAATTCCGTTCATACTCGGTCCAGGCAAGAAAATTCCGAAAGAAATTGCAAAAGAATTCAAAAAATTAAAAACTCTCTTTCCAGCATTATTTTTAGCCAAAACGGGATGAGATAGGCCGAGAAAGCGAGGAAAAAATTTTAGTCCCGAATTCCGTCCATACTCGACTCGGTTAAGAAAATTCCGAAAGAAATTGCAAAAAAATTCAAAAAATTAAAAAACCTCTTTCCAGCATTATTTATGGCCAAAACGGGATGGGATTGGCCGAGAAAGCGAGGAAAATATTTTAGTCCCGAATTCCGTCCATACTCGACCCAGGCAAGAAAATTCCGAAAGAAATTGCAAAAAAATTCAAAAAATTAAAAAATCTCTTTCCAGCATTATTTTTAGCCAAAACGGGATGAGATAGGCCAAGAAAGCGAGGAAAAAATTTTAGTCCCGAATTCCGTCCATACTCGACCCGGTCAAGAAAATTCCGAAAGAAATTGCAAAAAAATTCAAAAAATTAAAAAACCTCTTTCCAGCATTATTTATGGCCAAAACTCCTGGGATTGGCCGAGAAAGCGAGGAAAATATTTTAGTCCCGAATTCCGTCCATACTCGACCCGGGCAAGAAAATTCCGAAAGAAATTGCAAAAAAATTCAAAAAATTAAAGAACCACTTTCCGGTATTATTTTTAGCCAAAACGGGATGAGATAGGCCGAGAAAGAGAAAAAAAAAATTTTAGTCCCGAATTCCGTACATATTCGACCCAGGCAAGAAAATTACGAAAAAATTCGCAAAAAAATTCTAAAATTAGAACATGTCTCTCCGGCATTATTTTTTGCCAAAACGGGACGAGATTGGCCGAGAAAGCGAGAAAAAAATTTTAGTCCCAAATTCCGTTCATACCCGACCCGGGCAAGAAAACTCCGAAAAAAATAGCAAAAAAATTCAAAAACCTATTTCCAGCATTACTTTTAGACAAAACGGGATGAGATAGGCTGAGAAAGCAAGGAAAAAATTTTAGTCCCGAATTCCGTCCAAACTCGACCGGGGCAAAAAAATTCCGAATGAAATTGCAAAAAAATTCAAAAAATTAAAAAACCACTTTCCGGTATTATTTTTAGCCAAAACGGGATGAGATAGGCCGAGAAAGGGAGAAAAGAATTTTAGTCCCGAATTCCGTTCATATTCGACCCGGGCAAGAAAATTACGAAAAAATTCGCAAAAAAATTCAAAAAATTAAAAAACCTCTCTGGCATTATTTATTTCCAAAACTGGATGAGATAGGCCGAGAAAACGAGAAAAAAATTTTGGTCCCAAATTCCGTTCATACTCGACCCGGGCAAGAAAATTCCGCAAAAAATAGCAAAAAAATTCAAAAACCTATTTCCAGCATTACTTTTAGCCAAACGGGTTGAGATAGGCCGAGAAAGCGAGAAAAAAATTTTAGTCCTGAATTCCGTTCATACTCGACCCGGGTAAGAAAATTCAGAAAGAAATTGCAAAAAAATTCAAAAACCTCCTTCCAGCATTATTTTTAGCCAAAACGGGATGAGATAGGCCGAGAAAGCGAGTAAAAAATTTTAGTCTCGAATTCCGTCCATACTCGAGCCGGTCAAGAAAATTCCGAAAGAAATTGCAAAAAAATTCACAAAATTAAAAAACCTCTTTCCAGCATTATTTATACCCAAAACGGGATGAGATTGGCCGAGAAAGGGAGGAAAATATTTTAGTCCCGAATTCCGTCCATACTCGACCCGAGCAAGAAAATTCCGAAAAAAATAGAAAAAAATTAAAACAACCTTTTTCCAGCATTATTTGGAGCCAAAACGAGATGAGATAGGCTGAGAAAGCGAGGAAAATATTTTAGTCCCGAATTCCGTCCATACTCAACCCGGGCAAGAAAATTACAAGAAAATTCGCAAAAAAATTCAAAAAATTAAGAAACCTCACTCCGCCATTATTTTTAGCCAAAACGGGAGGAGATAGGCCGAGAAAGTGAGAAAAAAATTTTAGTACCGAATCCCGTTAATACTCGACCAGGGCAAGAACATTCCGAAAAAATTCACGAACAAATTCAAAAAATAAAAAAACATTTCTCCGGCATTATTGTTAGCCAAAACGGGGGATGAGATAGGCCGAGAAAGCGAGAAAAAAATTATAGTCCCGAATTCCGTTCATACTCGACCCGGCTAAGAAAATTCCGAAAAAAATAGCAAAACAATTCAAAAACCTATTTCCAGCATTACGGGATGAGATTGGCCGAGAAAGCGAGGAAAAAATTTTAGTCCCGAATTCCGTCCATACTCAACCAGGGCAAAAAAATTCCGAATGAAATAGCAAAAAAATTCAAAAAATTAAAAAACCACTTTCCGGTATTATTTTTAGCCAAAACAGGATGAGATAGGCCGAGAAAGAGAGAAAAGAATTTTAGTCCCGAATTCCGTTCATATTCGACCCGGGTAAGAAAATTACGAAAAAATTCGCAAAAAAATTCAAAAAATTAAAAAACCTCTCGCTGGCATTATTTATTTCCAAAACTGGATGAGATAGGCCGAGAAAACGAGAAAAAAATTTTGGTCCCAAATTCCGTTCATACTCGACCCGGGCAAGAAAATTCCGCAAAAAATAGCAAAAAATTTCCAAAACCTATTTCCAGCATTACTTTTAGCCAAACGGGTTGAGATAGGCCGAGAAAGCGAGAAAAAAATTTTAGTCCTGAATTCCGTTCATACTCGACCCGGGTAAGAAAATTCAGAAAGAAATTGCGAAAAAATTCAAAAACCTCCTTCCAGCATTATTTTTAGCCAAAACGGGATGAGATAGGCCGAGAAAGCGAGGAAAAAATTTTAGTCTCGAATTCCGTCCATACTCGAGCCGGTCAAGAAAATTAAGAAAGAAATTGCAAAAAAATTCATAAAATTAAAAAACCTCTTTCCAGCATTATTTATACCCAAAACGGGATGAGATTGGCCGAGAAAGGGAGGAAAATATTTTAGTCCCGAATTCCGTCCATACTCGACCTGAGCAAGAAAATTCCGAAAAAAATAGAAAAAAATTAAAAAAACCTTTTTCCAGCATTATTTGGAGCCAAAACGGGATGAGATAGGCTGAGAAAGCGAGGAAAATATTTTAGTCCCGAATTCCGTCCATACTCGACCCGGGCAAGAAAATTACAAGAAAATTCGCAAAAAAATTCAAAAAATTAAGAAACCTCACTCCGCCATTATTTTTAGCCAAAACGGGAGGAGATAGGCCCAGAAAGTGAGAAAAAAATTTTAGTACCGAATCCCGTTAATACTCGACCAGGGCCAGAACATTCCGAAAAAATTCGCAAACAAATTCAAAAAGTTAAAAAACATTTCTCCGGCATTATTGTTAGCCAAAACGGGGGATGAGATAGGCCGAGAAAGCGAGAAAAAAATTTTAGTCCCGAATTCCGTTCATACTCGACCCGGGCAAGAAAATTCCGAAAAAAATAGCAAAAAAATTCAAAAACCTATTTCCAGCATTATGAGCCAAAACGGGTGATGAGATAGCTGAGAAACGAACGGAAAATATTGGCCCGAATTCCGTCGCATACTCGACCCGAGCAAGGAAAAATTCTTGAAAAAAATAGAAAAAAATTAAAAATCCGTTTTCAAGCATGATTTGAGCCAAAACGCGGATGAGATTAAGGCTGAGGAAAAGCGAGGAAAAAATATTTTTTAGTCCCGAATTCCGTCCATACTCGACCCGGGCAAGAAAAATTCCTGAAAGAAATTGCCAAAAAAATTTCAAAAAATTAAAAAACCTCTTTCCAGCATTATTTATGGCCAAAACTCCTGGGATTGGCCGAGAAAGCGAGGAAAATATTTTAGTCCCGAATTCCGTCCATACTCGACCCGGGCAAGAAAATTCCGAAAGAAATTGCAAAAAAATTCAAAAAATTAAAGAACCACTTTCCGGTATTATTTTTAGCCAAAACGGGATGAGATAGGCCAAGAAAGCGAGGAAAAAATTTTAGTCCCGAATTCCGTCCATACTCGACCCGGTCAAGAAAATTCCGAAAGAAAGTGCAAAAAAATTCAAAAAATTAAAAAACCGCTTTCCAGCATTATTTATGGCCAAAACTCCTGGGATTGGCCGAGAAAGCGAGGAAAATATTTTAGTCCCGAATTCCGTCCATACTCGACCCGGGCAAGAAAATTCCGAAAGATATTGCAAAAAAATTCAAAAAATTAAAGAACCACTTTCCGGTATTATTTTTAGCCAAAACGGGATGAGATAGGCCGAGAAAGAGAAAAAAAAATTTTAGTCCCGAATTCCGTACATATTCGACACAGGCAAGAAAATTACGAAAAAATTCGCAAAAAAATTCAAAAATTAGAACATCTCTCTCCCGCATTATTTTTTGCCAAAACGGGACGAGATTGGCCGAGAAAGCGAGAAAAAAATTCTAGTCCCAAATTCCGTTCATACTCGACCCGGGCAAGAAAATTCCGAAAAAAATAGCAAAAAAATTCAAAAACCTATTTCCAGCATTACTTTTAGACAAAACGGGATGAGATAGGCTGAGAAAGCGAGGAAAAAATTTTAGTCCCGAATTCCGTCCATACTCGACCAGGGCGAAAAAATTCCGAATGAAATTGCAAAAAAATTCAAAAAATTAAAAAACCACTTTCCGGTATTATTTTTAGCCAAAACGGGATGAAATAGGCCGAGAAAGAGAGAAAAGAATTTTAGTCCCGAATTTCGTTCATACTCGACCCGGGCAAGAAAATTCTGAAAAAAATAGCAAAACAAGTCAAAAACCTATTTCCAGCATTACTTTTAGCCAAACGGGTTGAGATAGGCCGAGAAAGCGAGAAAAAAATTTTAGTCCTGAATTCCGTTCATACTCGACCCGGGTAAGAAAATTCAGAAAGAAATTGCAAAAAAATTCAAAAACCTCTTTCCAGCATTATTTTTTGACAAAACGGGATGAGATAGGCCGAGAAAGCGAGGAAAAAATTTTAGTCTCGAATTCCGTCCATACTCGAGTCCGGGTCAAGAAACATTCGAAAGAAATTGCAAAAAAAATTCACAAAATAAAAAACCTATTTCCAGCATTACTTTTAGCCAAACGGGTTGAGATAGGCCGAGAAAGCGAGAAAAAAATTAGTCCCGAATTCCGTTCCATACTCGACCCGAGCAAGAAAATTCCGGAAAAAAATTAAAAAAAACCTTTTTCCAGCATTATTTGGAGCCAAAACGGGATGAGATTAGGCTGAAGAAAGCGAGGAAAAATATTTTAGCCCAAATTCCGTCCATTACTCGACCCAGGGGCAAGAAAATTACAAGAAAAATTCGCAAAAAAAATTCAAAAATTAAGAAAGCCTCACTCCGCCATTATTTTAGCCAAAACGGGAAGGAGATTAGGCAAGAAGTGAGAAAAAAATTTAGTACCGAATTTCCCGTTAATACTCGACCAGGTGGCCAAGAAACATCCGAAAAAATTCGCAAACAAATTCAAAAAAATTAAAAAACATTTCTCCGGCATTATTGTTAGCCAAAACGGGGGATGAGATAGGCCGAGAAAGCGAGAAAAAAATTTTAGTCCCGAATTCCGTTCATACTCGACCCGGGGATGAAAATTCGAAAAAAATAGCAAAACAATTCAAAAACCTATTTCCAGCATTACGGGATGAGATCGGCCGAGAAAGCGAGAAAAAAATTTTAGTCCCGAATTCCGTTCATACTCGGCCCGGCTAAGAAAATTCCGAAAAAAATTGCAAAAAAATTCAAAAAATTAAAAAACCTCTTTCCAGCATTATTTTTAGCCAAAACGGGATGGAATAGGCCAAGAAAGAAAAAAAAAAAAATTTAGTCCCGAATTCCGTTCATACTCGACACGGGCATGAAAATTTTGAAAAAAATAGCAAACAAATTAAAAAATTAAAAAACATAGTTCTGGCGTTATTTCTAGCTAAGAAGGGTTGAGAGAGGTCAAGAACGAAAGAAAGAAAATTTCACCCCCGAATTCCGTCCCTACACGAATCTGGCAAGAAAATTCCGAAAAAAATAGAAAAATAATTCAAAAAATAAAAAAATCACTTTCCGGCGTTATTTTTAGCCAAAACGGGATGAGATAGGCCTAGAAAGAGAAAAAAAAAAATTTGGTCCTGAATTCCGTTCATACTCGGTCCAGGCAAGAAAATTCCGAAAGAAATTGCAAAAGAATTCAAAAAATTAAAAACTCTCTTTCCAGCATTATTTTTAGCCAAAACGGGATGAGATAGGCCGAGAAAGCGAGGAAGAAATTTTAGTCCCGAATTCCGTCCATACTCGACTCGGTTAAGAAAATTCCGAAAGAAATTGCAAAAAAATTCAAAAAATTAAAAAACCTCTTTCCAGCATTATTTATGGCCAAAACGGGATGGGATTGGCCGAGAAAGCGAGGAAAATATTTTAGTCCCGAATTCCGTCCATGCTCGACCCAGGCAAGAAAATTCCGAAAGAAATTGCAAAAAAATTCAAAAAATTAAAAAATCTCTTTCCAGCATTATTTTTAGCCAAAACGGGATGAGATAGGCCAAGAAAGCGAGGAAAAAATTTTAGTCTCGAATTCCGTCCATACTCGACCCGGTCAAGAAAATTCCGAAAGAAATTGCAAAAAAATTCAAAAAATTAAAAAACCTCTTTCCAGCAATATTTATGGCCAAAACTCCTGGGATTGGCCGAGAAAGCGAGGAAAATATTTTAGTCCCGAATTCCGTCCATACTGGACCCGGGCAAGAAAATTCCGAAAGAAATTGCAAAAAAATTCAAAAAATTAAAGAACCACTTTCTGGTATTATTTTTAGCCAAAACGGGATGAGATAGGCCGAGAAAGAGAGAAAAAAATTTTAGTCCCGAATTCCGTACATATTCGACCCAGGCAAGAAAATTACGAAAAAATTCGCAAAAAAATTCAAAAATTAGAACATCTCTCTCCGGCATTATTTTTTGCCAAAACGGGACGAGAATGGCCGAGAAAGTGAGAAAAAAATTTTAGTCCCAAATTCCGTTCATACTCGACCCGGGCAAGAAAATTCCGAAAAAAATAGCAAAAAAATTCAAAAACCTATTTCCAGCATTACTTTTAGACAAAACGGGATGAGATAGGCTGAGAAAGCGAGGAAAAAATTTTAGTCTCGAATTCCGTCCATACTCGGCCAGGGCAAAAAACTTCCGAATGAAATTGCAAAAAAATTCAAAAAATTAAAAAACCACTTTCCGGTATTATTTTTAGCCAAAACGGGATGAGATAGGCCGAGAAAGAGAGAAAAGAATTTTAGTCCCGAATTCCGTTCATATTCGACCCGGGCAAGAAAATTACGAAAAAATTCGCAAAAAAATTCAAAAAATTAAAAAACCTCTCTCTGGCATTATTTATTTCCAAAACTGGATGAGATAGGTCGAGAAAACGAGAAAAAAATTTTGGTCCCAAATTCCGTTCATACTCGACCCGGGCAAGAAAATTCCGCAAAAAACAGCAAAAAAATTCAAAAACCTATTTCCAGCATTACTTTTAGCCAAACGGGTTGAGATAGGCCGAGAAAGCGAGAAAAAAATTTTAGTCCTGAATTCCGTTCATACTCGACCCGGGTAAGAAAATTCAGAAAGAAATTGGAAAAAAATTCAAAAACCTCTTTCCAGCATTATTTTTAGCCAAAACGGGATTAGATAGGCCGAGAAAGTGAGGAAAAAATTTTAGTCCCGAATTCCGTCCATACTCGAGCCGGTCATGAAAATTCCGAAAGAAATTGCAAAAAAATTCACAAAATTAAAAAACCTCTTTCCAGCATTATTTATACCCAAAACGGGATGAGATTGGCCGAGAAAGGGAGGAAAATATTTTAGTCCCGAATTCCGTCCATACTAGACCCGAGCAAGAAAATTACGAAAAAAATAGAAAAAAATTAAAAAAACCTTTTTCCAGCATTATTTGGAGCCAAAACGGGATGAGATAGGCTGAGAAAGCGAGGAAAATATTTTAGTCCCGAATTCCGTCCATACTCGACCCGAGCAAGAAAATTCCGAAAAAAATAGAAAAAAATTAAAAATCCGTTTTCAAGCATTATTTGGAGCCAAAACGGGATGAGATAGGCTGAGAAAGCGCGGAAAATATTTTAGTCCCGAATTCCGTCCATACTCGACCCGGGCAAGAAAATTCCAAAAGAAATTGCAAAAAAATTCAAAAAATTAAAAAACCACTTTCTGGTATTATTTTTAGCCAAAACGGGATGAGATCGGCCGAGAAAGAGAGAAACAAATTTTAGTCCCGAATTCCGTTAATATTCGACCCGGGCAAGAAAATTACAAGAAAATTCGCAAAAAAATTCAAAAAATTAAGAAACCTCACTCCGCCATTACTTTTAGCCAAAACGGGAGGAGATAGGCCGAGAAAGTGAGAAAAAAATTTTAGTACCGAATCCCCTTAATACTCGACCAGGGCAAGAACATTCCGAAAAAATTCGCAAACAAATTCAAAAAATTAAAAAACATTTCTCCGGCATTATTGTTAGCCAAAACGGGGGATGAGATAGGCGAGAAAGCGAGAAAAAAATTTTAGTCCCGAATTCCGTTCAACTCGACCCGGCAAAGAAAAATTTCGAAAAAAGATAGCAAAACAATTCAAAAACCTATGTTTCCAGCATTAACGGGATGGTCGGCGAGAAAGCGAGAAAAAATTGTTAGGTCCGAATTCCGTTCATACTCGGGCCCGGCTAAGGAAAATTCCGAAAAAAATTGGCAAAAAAATTCAAAAATTAAAAAACCTCTTTCCAGCAATTATTTTTAGCCAAAACGGGATGGAATAGGCCAAGAAAGAAAAAAAAAATTTAGTCCTGAATTCCGTTCATACTCGACACGGGCATGAAAATTTTGAAAAAAATAGCAAAAAAATTAAAAAACATAGTTCTGGCGTTACTTCTAGCTAAGAAGGGTTGAGAGAGGTCAAGAACGAAAGAAAGAAAATTTCACCCCCGAATTCCGTTCCTACACGAATCTGGCATGAAAATTCCGAAAAAAATATAAAAATAATTCAAAAAATAAAAAAATCACTTACCGGCGTTATTTTTAGCCAAAACGGGATGAGATAGGCCGAGAAAGAGAGAAAAAAAAAATTTGGTCCTGAATTCCGTTCATACTCGGTCCAGGCAAGAAAATTCCGAAAGAAATTGCAAAAAAATTCAAAAACCTCCTTCCAGCATTATTTTTAGCCAAAACGGGATGAGATAGGCCGAGAAAGCGAGGAAAAAATTTTAGTCTCGAATTCCGTCCATACTCGAGCCGGTCAAGAAAATTAAGAAAGAAATTGCAAAAGATTCCAACAAAATTAAAGAACCTCTTCCAGCAATTATTTATACCCAAAACGGGATGAGATTGGCCAGAGAATATGGAGGAAAATATTTTAGTCCCGATTCCGTCCATACTCCGACCCCGAGCAAGAAAATTCCCGAAAAAAAATAGAAAAAAAATTAAAAAAACCTTTTTCCAGCATTATTTGGAGCCACAAACGGGATAGATAGGCTGAGAAACGAGGAAATATTTTATGTCCCGAATTCCGTCCATACTCGACCCGGGCAAGAAAATTACAAGAAAATTCGCAAAAAAATTCAAAAAATTAAGAAACCTCACTCCGCCATTATTTTTAGCCAAAACGGGAGGAGATATGCCCAGAAAGTGAGAAAAAAATTTTAGTACCGAATCCCGTTAATACTCGACCAGGGCAAGAACATTCCGAAAAAATTCGCAAACAAATTCAAAAAGTTAAAAAACATTTCTCCGGCATTATTGTTAGCCAAAACGGGGGATGAGATAGGCCGAGAAAGCGAGAAAAAAATTTTAGTCCCGAATTCCGTTCATACTCGACCCGGGCAAGAAAATTCCGAAAAAAATAGCAAAACAATTCAAAAACCTATTTCCAGCATTACGGGATGAGATCGGCCGAGAAAGCGAGGAAAAAATTTTAGTCCCGAATTCCGTCCATACTCAACCAGGGCAAAAAAATTCCGAATGAAATTGCAAAAAAATTCAAAAAATTAAAAAACCACTTTCCGGTATTATTTTTAGCCAAAACAGGATGAGATAGGCCGAGAAAGAGAGAAAAGAATTTTAGTCCCGAATTCCGTTCATATTCGACCCGGGCAAGAAAATTACGAAAAAATTCGCAAAAAAATTCAAAAAATTAAAAAACCTCTCGCTGGCATTATTTATTTCCAAAACTGGATGAGATAGGCCGAGAAAACGAGAAAAAAATTTTGGTCCCAAATTCCGTTCATACTCGACCCGGGCAAGAAAATTCCGCAAAAAATAGCTAAAAAATTCAAAAACCTATTTCCAGCATTACTTTTAGCCAAACGGGTTGAGATAGGCCGAGAAAGCGAGAAAAAAATTTTAGTCCCGAATTCCGTTCATACTCGACCCGGGTAAGAAAATTCAGAAAGAAATTGCAAAAAAATTCAAAAACCTCTTTCCAGCATTATTTTTAGCCAAAACGGGATGAGATAGGCCGAGAAAGCGAGGAAAAAA
>NW_022154980.1:0-28130 GCF_001633185.2 Quercus lobata | reverse complement strand
TCTAAGAGATTACGTGTCGCGATTAACTAGCCACTAACGTATTTTTTACCCAAAATTTGATTTCTAGATTATTGATCTGGTGAAATAGGAAAAATATTTCCAAGCGAAATTCGTGTGCGAATCGTTCGAATTCCATTTTTACAACCTTCCGTCCGGACATAATTGGAATCCGTATTTCGGGTAACTTGGTGGAACTTATTCAAATGTTAATAAATCCCTTGCTTTCCATCAAAAAAATACAAAATTTGTGTCAAATTCAAGCGCTAAATGTGTTCTTTTGATCACATTCAGACGGCGTCCACAAATTCCTTGCCGTACAAAACTTATTGTCGAAACGGTGTCCGAAGGTCACTTTTCAACACATTTTCTAAGTGATTATGTCTCGTGAATAACCAGCCACTAACGATTTGTTTACTCAAAATTTGATTTCAAGATTATTGATCTCACGATTTAGGAAAAATATTTCCAGCCAATTCCTGTGCGAATCGTTTAGAATATCCATTTTTTTATGCAACTGCCATTCGGCAACGTAATTGAATTCCGTCTTTGGGTTAAATCGGTGGAACATATTCAAATGACAATAACTCTCACGATTTACTTCGAAAAAAATCAAATTTGTGATTCGAATTGAAGGCACCCGACTGAGTACTTTCTAAATACATTCTGTCGCTATCTATAAGAATTCAAATACCGTATAAAAGTTAACTGTCTAAACGGTTACCTTAGTTCTTCTCAAATTATTTGATTTCAAGATTATTGATCTCACGATGTCAGGAAAAATATTTCTAGGTCAATCCTGTGCGAATCGTTAGACATCCATTTTTATGCACCCCATCGCAACGTAATGGAATTCGTCTTCCGGGTAATCGGTGGGAGCATAATTCAAGATGAAAAATAAACTCTCACGATTTACTTCGAAAAAAATACAAAATTTGTGGTTCGAATTGAAGCACCGACCTGAGTATTTTCCTAAAACATTCCTGGACGCGTCTATAAATTACATACCGTATAAGTTATTGTCCCTAAACGGTTACCCTTAGTTCACTCAAAATTTGATTTCAAGATTATTGATCTAGCGACGTAGGAAAAATATTTCCAATCCAAATTCAAGTGCGAATTATTAAACTTCCATTTTTACAGTGGAACAGATTCAAATGACATTAAAATCTTGATTTCATTCTAAAAAATACAAAATTTGTGTTCAAATTCAGGATCCGAATGTGTACTTTCGTAAACATTTAGGCCGCGTCTTAAAAGTCCTTACCGTTCAAAGGTTATTGTCGAAACAGAGAAAGAAGGTCAGATTTCAACACATTTTCTAAGAGATTACGTGTCGTGAACAACTAGCCACCAACGTATTTTTTACCCAAAATTTGAATTCTAGATTATTGATCTCGCGAAATAGGAAAAATATTTCCAAGCGAAATTCGTGTGCGAATCGTTAGAATTCCATTTTTACAACCTTCCGTCCGGACATAATTGGAATCCGTATTTCGGGTAGCTTGGTGGAACTGATTCAAATGTCAATAAATCCCTTGCTTTCCATCAAAAAAATACAAAATTTGTGTCAAATTCAAGCGCTAAATTTGTTTTTTGAACACATTCAGACGGCGTCCACAAATTCCTTGCCGTACAAAACTTATTGTCGAAACGGTGACTGAAGGGCACTTTTCAACACATTTTCTAAGTGATTCTGTCTCGTGAATAACCAGCCTCTAACGATTTGTTTACTCAAAATTTGATTTCAAGATTATTGATCTCACGATTTAGGAAAAATATTTCCAAGCCAAATTCCTGTGCGAATCGTTAGACATCCATTTTTATGCACTGCCATCGGCACGTAATTGGAATTCGTCTTTCGGGTAAATCGGTGGAACATATTCAAATGAAAATAACTCTCACGATTTACTTCGTAAAAAATACAAATTTGTGTTCGAATTGAAGGCCGACTGAGTACTTATCTAAAAACATTCCTGGACGCGTCTATAATTCAAGTACCGTATAAAAGTTACGTCTAAACGGTTACCTTAGTTCACTCAAATTCTTGATTTCAAGATTATTGGATCTCACGATTTAGATAAATTTTCCAAGCCAAATTACCTGAGCGAATCGTATAGACATTCCAATTTTTATGCACTGCATCAGCAAACGTATTGTCACTTCGTCTTCGGCGTAAATCGGTGGAACATATTAAATTGACATAACTCTCACGATTTACTTCGAAAAAATACAAATTTGTGTTCGAATTGAAGCACCGACTGAGTACTTTCTAAAACATTCTGGACGCGTCTATAAATTCAATACCGTATAAAAGTTACTGTCTAAACGGTTACCTTAGTTCTCTCAAAATTTGATTTCAAGATTATTGATCCCACGATTCAGGAAAAATATTTCCAGGCCAAATTCCTGTGCGAATCGTTAGACATCCATTTTTATGCACCCCATCGGCACGTAATTGGAATTCGTCTTCCGGGTAAATCGGTGGAGCATATTCATATGAAAATAACTCTCACGATTTACTTCGAAAAAAATACAAATTTGTGTTCGAATTGAAGCACCGACTGAGTATTTTCTAAAACATTCTGGACGCGTCTATAAATTCAATACCGTATAAAAGTTATTGTCTAAACGGTTACCTTAGTTCACTCAAAATTTGATTTCAAGATTATTGATCTAGCGACGTAGGAAAAATATTTCCAATCCAAATTCAAGTGCGAATTATTAAACTTTCATTTTTACAGTGGAACAGATTCAAATGACAATAAAATCTTGATTTCATTCTAAAAAATACAAAATTTGTGTTCAAATTCAAGATCCGAATGTGTACTTTCGTAAACATTTAGGCCGCGTCTTAAAAGTCCTTACCGTGCAAAGGTTATTGTCGAAACAGAGAAAGAAGGTCAGATTTCAACACATTTTCTAAGAGATTACGTGTCGTGAACAACTAGCCACCAACGTATTTTTTACCCAAAATTTGAATTCTAGATTATTGATCTCGCGAAATAGGAAAAATATTTCCAAGCGAAATTCGTGTGCGAATCGTTAGAATTCCATTTTTACAACCTTCCGTCCGGACATAATTGGAATCCGTATTTCGGGTAGCTTGGTGGAACTGATTCAAATGTCAATAAATCCCTTGCTTTCCATCAAAAAAATACAAAATTTGTGTCAAATTCAAGCGCTAAATGTGTTTTTTGAACACATTCAGACGGCGTCCACAAATTCCTTGCCGTACAAAACTTATTATCGAAACGGTGACTGAAGGGCACTTTTCAACACATTTTCTAAGTGATTCTGTCTCGTGAATAACCAGCCACTAACGATTTGTTTACTCAAAATTTGATTTCAAGATTATTGATCTCACGATTTAGGAAAAATATTTCCAAGCCAAATTCCTGTGCGAATCGTTAGACAATCAAGTATTTAATGCACGCGCCATCGGCACGTAAATTGGAAAATTCGTCTCCGGGTAATCGGTGAGCATTATTCAGAGTGAAAATACTCTCAAGATTATACTTCGTAAAAATACAAATCTTGTGTTCGAAATTGAAGCACTCGTGAGTACTTTCTAAAACATTCTGGACGCGTCTATAAATTCAATACCGTATAAAAGTTACTTTCTAAACGGTTACCTTAGTTCACTCAAAATTTGATTTCAGGATTATTGATCTCACGATTCAGGAAAAATATTTCCAGGCCAAATTCCTGTGCGAATCGTTAGACATCCATTTTTATGCACCGCCATCGGTACGTAATTGGAATTCGTCTTCCGGGTAAATCGGTGGAACATATTCAAATGACAATAACTCTCGCTATTTACTTCGAAAAAAATACAAATTTGTGTTCGAATTGAAGCACCGACTGAGTACTTTCTAAAACATTCTGGACGCGTCTATAAATTCAATACCGTATAAAAGTTACTGTCCAAACGGTTACCTTAGTTCACTCAAAATTTGATTTCAAGATTATTGATCTCACGATTTAGGAAAAATATTTCCTGGCCAAATTCCTGTGCGAATCGTTAGATATCCATTTTTATGCACTGCCATCGGCACGTAATTGGAATTCGTCTTTCGGGTAAATCGGTGGAACATATTCAAATGACAATAACTCTCACGATTTACTTCGAAAAAAATACAAATTTGTGTTCGAATTGAAGCACCGACTGAGTACTTTCTAAAACATTCTGGACGCATCTATAAATTCAATACCGTATAAAAGTTACTGTCTAAACGGTTACCTTAGTTCTCTCAAAATTTGATTTCAAGATTATTGATCTCACGATTCAGGAAAAATATTTCCAGGCCAAATTCCTGTGCGAATCGTTAGACATCCATTTTTATGCACCCCATCGGCACGTAATTGGAATTCGTCTTCCGGGTAAATCGGTGGAGCATATTCAAATGAAAATAACTCTCACGATTTACTTCGAAAAAAATACAAATTTGTGTTCGAATTGAAGCACCGACTGAGTATTTTCTAAAACATTCTGGACGCGTCTATAAATTCAATACCGTATAAAAGTTATTGTCTAAACGGTTACCTTAGTTCACTCAAAATTTGATTTCAAGATTATTGATCTCACGATTTAGGAAAAATATTTCCAAGCCAAATTCCTGTGCGAATCATTAGACATCCATTTTTATGCACTGCCATCGGCACAAAATTGGAATTCGACTTTCGGGTAAATCGGTGGAACATATTCAAATGAAAATAACTCTCACGATTTACTTCGAAAAAAATACAAATTTGTGTTCGAATTGAAGCACCGACTGAGTATTTTCTAAAACATTCTGGACGCGTCTATAAATTCAATACCGTATAAAAGTTATTGTCTAAACGGTTACCTTAGTTCACTCAAAATTTGATTTCAAGATTATTGATCTAGCGACGTAGGAAAAATATTTCCAATCCAAATTCAAGTGCGAATTATTAAACTTTCATTTTTACAGTGGAACAGATTCAAATGACAATAAAATCTTGATTTCATTCTAAAAAATACAAAATTTGTGTTCAAATTCAAGATCCGAATGTGTACTTTCGTAAACATTTAGGCCGCGTCTTAAAAGTCCTTACCGTTCAAAGGTTATTGTCGAAACAGAGAAAGAAGGTCAGATTTCAACACATTTTCTAAGAGATTACGTGTCGTGAACAACTAGCCACCAACGTATTTTTTACCCAAAATTTGAATTCTAGATTATTGATCTCGCGAAATAGGAAAAATATTTCCAAGCAAAATTCGTGTGCGAATCGTTAGAATTCCATTTTTACAACCTTCCGTCCGGACATAATTGGAATCCGTATTTCGGGTAGCTTGGTGGAACTGATTCAAATGTCAATAAATCCCTTGCTTTCCATCAAAAAAATACAAAATTTGTGTCAAATTCAAGCGCTAAATGTGTTTTTTGAACACATTCAGACGGCGTCCACAAATTCCTTGCCGTACAGAACTTATTGTCGAAACGGTGACTGAAGGGCACTTTTCAACACATTTTCTAAGTGATTCTGTCTCGTGAATAACCAGCCTCTAACGATTTGTTTACTCAAAATTTGATTTCAAGATTATTGATCTCACGATTTAGGAAAAATATTTCCAAGCCAAATTCCTGTGCGAATCGTTAGACATCCATTTTTATGCACTGCCATCGGCACGTAATTGGAATTCGTCTTTCGGGTAAATCGGTGGAACATATTCAAATGAAAATAACTCTCACGATTTACTTCGAAAAAAATACAAATTTGTGTTCGAATTGAAGCACCGACTGAGTATTTTCTAAAACATTCTGGACGCGTCTATAAATTCAATACCGTATAAAAGTTATTGTCTAAACGGTTACCTTAGTTCACTCAAAATTTGATTTCAAGATTATTGATCTAGCGACGTAGGAAAAATATTTCCAATCCAAATTCAAGTGCGAATTATTAAACTTTCATTTTTACAGTGGAACAGATTCAAATGACAATAAAATCTTGATTTCATTCTAAAAAATACAAAATTTGTGTTCAAATTCAAGATCCGAATGTGTACTTTCGTAAACATTTAGGCCGCGTCTTAAAAGTCCTTACCGTGCAAAGGTTATTGTCGAAACAGAGAAAGAAGGTCAGATTTCAACACATTTTCTAAGAGATTACGTGTCGTGAACAACTAGCCACCAACGTATTTTTTACCCAAAATTTGAATTCTAGATTATTGATCTCGCGAAATAGGAAAAATATTTCCAAGCGAAATTCGTGTGCGAATCGTTAGAATTCCATTTTTACAACCTTCCGTCCGGACATAATTGGAATCCGTATTTCGGGTAGCTTGGTGGAACTGATTCAAATGTCAATAAATCCCTTGCTTTCCATCAAAAAAATACAAAATTTGTGTCAAATTCAAGCGCTAAATGTTTTTTTTGAACACATTCAGACGGCGTCCACAAATTCCTTGCCGTACAAAACTTATTGTCGAAACGGTGACTGAAGGGCACTTTTCAACACATTTTCTAAGTGATTCTGTCTCGTGAATAACCAGCCTCTAACGATTTGTTTACTCAAAATTTGATTTCAAGATTATTGATCTCACGATTTAGGAAAAATATTTCCAAGCCAAATTCCTGTGCGAATCATTAGACATCCATTTTTATGCACTGCCATCGGCACAAAATTGGAATTCGACTTTCGGGTAAATCGGTGGAACATATTCAAATGAAAATAACTCTCACGATTTACTTCGAAAAAAATACAAATTTGTGTTCGAATTGAAGCACCGACTGAGTATTTTCTAAAACATTCTGGACGCGTCTATAAATTCAATACCGTATAAAAGTTATTGTCTAAACGGTTACCTTAGTTCACTCAAAATTTGATTTCAAGATTATTGATCTAGCGACGTAGGAAAAATATTTCCAATCCAAATTCAAGGCGAATTGATTAAACTTCCATTTTTACAGTGGAACAGATTCAAATGACAATAAAATCTTGATTTCATTCTAAAAAATACAAAATTTGTGTTCAAATTCAAGATCCGAATGTGTACTTTCGTAAACATTTAGGCCGCGTCTTAAAAGTCCTTACCGTTCAAAAGTTATTGTCGAAACAGAGAAAGAAGGTCAGATTTCAACACATTTTCTAAGAGATTACGTGTCGCGATTAACTAGCCACTAACGTATTTTTTACCCAAAATTTGATTTCTAGATTATTGATCTCGTGAAATAGGAAAAATATTTCCAAGCGAAATTCGTGTGCGAATCGTTCGAATTCCATTTTTACAACCTTCCGTCCGGACATAATTGGAATCCGTATTTCGGGTAACTTGGTGGAACTTATTCAAATGTTAATAAATCCCTTGCTTTCCATCAAAAAAATACAAAATTTGTGTCAAATTCAAGCGCTAAATGTGTTCTTTTGATCACATTCAGACGGCGTCCACAAATTCCTTGCCGTACAAAACTTATTGTCGAAACGGTGACCGAAGGTCACTTTTCAACACATTTTCTAAGTGATTATGTCTCGTGAATAACCAGCCACTAACGATTTGTTTACTCAAAATTTGATTTCAAGATTATTGATCTCACGATTTAGGAAAAATATTTCCAAGCCAAATTCCTGTGCGAATCGTTAGACATCCATTTTTATGCACTGCCATCGGCACGTAATTGGAATTCGTCTTTCGGGTAAATCGGTGGAACATATTCAAATGAAAATAACTCTCACGATTTACTTCGAAAAAAACACAAATTTGTGTTCGAATTGAAGGACCGACTGAGTACTTTCTAGAACATTCTGGACGCGTCTATAAATTCAATACCGTATAAAAGTTACTGTCTAAACGGTTACCTTAGTTCACTCAAAATTTGATTTCAAGATTATTGATCTCACGATTTAGATAAATATTTCCAAGCCAAATTCCTGAGCGAATCGTTAGACATCCATTTTTATGCACTGCCATCGGCACGTAATTGTCACTCGTCTTTCGGGTAAATCGGTGGAACATATTCAAATGACAATAACTCTTAACTCTCGCTATTTACTTCGAAAAAAATACAAATTTGTGTTCGAATTGAAGCACCGACTGAGTACTTTCTAAAACATTCTGGACGCGTCTATAAATTCAATACCGTATAAAAGTTACTGTCTAAACGGTTACCTTAGTTGACTCAAAATTTGATTTCAAGATTATTGATCTCACGATTCAGGAAAAATATTTCCAGGCCAAATTCCTGTGCGAATCGTTAGACATCCATTTTTATGCACCCCATCGGCACGTAATTGGAATTCGTCTTCCGGGTAAATCGGTGGAGCATATTCAAATGAAAATAACTCTCACGATTTACTTCGAAAAAAATACAAATTTGTGTTCGAATTGAAGCACCGACTGAGTACTTTCTAAAACATTCTGGACACGTCTATAAATTCAATACCGTATAAAAGTTATTGTCTAAACGGTTACCTTAGTTCACTCAAAATTTGATTTTAAGATTATTGATCTAGCGACGTAGGAAAAATATTTCCAATCCAAATTCAAGTGCGAATTATTAAACTTCCATTTTTACAGTGGAACAGATTCAAATGACAATAAAATCTTGATTTCATTCTAAAAAATACAAAATTTGTGTTCAAATTCAGGATCCGAATGTGTACTTTCGTAAACATTTAGGCCGCGTCTTAAAGTCCTTACCGTTCAAAAGTTATTGTCGAAACAGAGAAAGAAGGTCAGATTTCAACACATTTTCTAAGAGATTACGTGTCGTGAATAACTAGCCACTAACGTATTTTTTACCCAAAATTTGATTTCTAGATTATTGATCTCGCGAAATAGGAAAAATATTTCCGAGCGAAATTCGTGTGCGAATCGTTCGAATTCCATTTTACAACCTTCCGTCCGGACATAATTGGAATCCGTATTTCGGGTAACTTGGTGGAACTGATTCAAATGTTAATAAATCCCTTGCTTTCCATCAAAAAAATACAAAATTTGAGTCAAATTCAAGCGCTAAATGTGTTCTTTTGATCACATCAGACGGCGTCCACAAAATTCCTTGCCGTACAAAACTTATTGTCGAAACGGTGTCCGAAGGTCACTTTTCAACCACATTTTCTAAGTGATTATGTCTCGTGAATAACCAGCCACTAACGATTTGTTTACTCAAAATTTGATTTCAAGATTATTGATCTCACGATTTAGGAAAAATATTTCCAAGCCAAATTCCTGTGCGAATCGTTAGACATCCATTTTTATGCACTGCCATCGGCACGTAATTGGAATTCGTCTTTCGGGTAAATCGGTGGAACATATTCAAATGAAAATAACTCTCACGATTTACTTCGAAAAAAACACAAATTTGTGTTCGAATTGAAGCACCGACTGAGTACTTTCTAAAACATTCTGGACGCGTCTATAAATTCAATACCGTATAAAAGTTACTGTCTAAATGGTTACCTTAGTTCACTCAAAATTTGATTTCAAGATTATTGATCTCACGATTCAGGAAAAATATTTCCTGGCCAAATTCCTGTGCGAATCGTTAGACATCCATTTTTATGCACCGCCATCGGCACGTAATTGGAACTCGTCTTTCGGGTAAATCGGTGGAACATATTCAAATGACATTAACTCTCGCTATTTACTTCGAAAAAAATACAAATTTGTGTTCGAATTGAAGCACCGACTGAGTACTTTCTAAAACATTCTGGACGCGTCTACAAATTCAATACCGTATAAAAGTTACTGTCTAAACGGTTACCGTAGTTCACTCAAAATTTGATTTCAAGATTATTGATCTCACGATTCAGGAAAAATATTTCCTGGCCAAATTCCTGTGCGAATCGTTAGACATCCATTTTTATGCACCGCCATCGGCACGTAATTGGAAGTCGTCTTCCGGGTAAATCGGTGGAGCATATTCAAATGAAAATAAGTCTCACGATTTACTTCGAAAAAAATACAAATTTGTGTTCGAATTGAAGCACCGACTGAGTACTTTCTAAAACATTCTGGACGCGTCTATAAATTCAATACCGTATAAAAGTTACTGTCTAAACGGTTACCTTAGTTCACTCAAAATTTGATTTCAAGATTATTGATCTAGCGACGTAGGAAAAATATTTCCAATCCAAATTCAAGTGCGAATTATTAAACTTCCATTTTTACAGGGGAACAGATTCAAATGACAATAAAATCTTGATTTCATTCTAAAAAATACAAAATTTGTGTTCAAATTCAGGATCCGAATGTGTACTTTCGTAAACATTTAGGCCGCGTCTTAAAAGTCCTTGCCGTTCAAAAGTTATTGTCGAAACAGAGAAAGAAGGTCAGATTTCAACACATTTTCTAAGAGATTACGTGTCGTGAATAACTAGCCACTAACGTATTTTTTACCCAAAATTTGATTTCTAGATTATTGATCTCGCGAAATAGGAAAAATATTTCCGAGCGAAATTCGTGTGCGAATCGTTCGAATTCCATTTTTACAACCTTCCGTCCGGACATAATTGGAATCCGTATTTCGGGTAACTTGGTGGAACTGATTCAAATGTTAATAAATCCCTTGCTTTCCATCAAAAAAATACAAAATTTGTGTCAAATTCAAGCGCTAAATGTGTTCTTTTGATCACATTCAGACGGCGTCCACAAATTCCTTGCCGTACAAAACTTATTGTCGAAACGGTGTCCGAAGGTCACTTTTCAACACATTTTCTAAGTGATTATGTCTCGTGAATAACCAGCCACTAACGATTTGTTTACTCAAAATTTGATTTCAAGATTATTGATCTCACGATTTAGGAAAAATATTTCCAAGCCAAATTCCTGTGCGAATCGTTAGACATCCATTTTTATGCACTGCCATCGGCACGTAATTGGAATTCGTCTTCCGGGTAAATCGGTGGAGCATATTCAAATAAAAAGAACTCTCACGATTTACTTCGAAAAAAACACAAATTTGTGTTCGAATTGAAGCACCGACTGAGTACTTTCTAAAACATTCGGGACGCGTCTATAAATTCAATGCCGTATAAAAGTTACTGTCTAAATGGTTACCTTAGTTCACTCAAAATTTGATTTCAAGATTATTGATCTCACAATTCAGGAAAAATATTTCCTGGCCAAATTCCTGTGCGAATCGTTAGACATCCATTTTTATGCACTGCCATCGGCACGTAATTGGAACTCGTCTTTCGGGTAAATCGGTGGAACATATTCAAATGACAATAACTCTCGCTATTTACTTCGAAAAAAATACAAATTTGTGTTCGAATTGAAGCACCGACTGAGTACTTTCTAAAACATTCTGGACGCGTCTATAAATTCAATACCGTATAAAAGTTACTGTCTAAATGGTTACCTTAGTTCACTCAAAATTTGATTTCAAGATTATTGATCTCACGATTCAGGAAAAATATTTCCTGGCCAAATTCCTGTGCGAATCGTTAGACATCCATTTTTATGCACTGCCATCGGCACGTAATTGGAACTCGTCTTTCGGGTAAATCGGTGGAACATATTCAAATGACATTAACTCTCGCTATTTACTTCGAAAAAAATACAAATTTGTGTTCGAATTGAAGCACCGACTGAGTACTTTCTAAAACATTCTGGACGCGTCTATAAATTCAATACCGTATAAAAGTTACTGTCTAAATGGTTACCTTAGTTCACTCAAAATTTGATTTCAAGATTATTGATCTCACGATTCAGGAAAAATATTTCCTGGCCAAATTCCTGTGCGAATCGTTAGACATCCATTTTTATGCACCGCCATCGGCACGTAATTGGAACTCGTCTTTCGGGTAAATCGGTGGAACATATTCAAATGACATTAACTCTCGCTATTTACTTCGAAAAAAATACAAATTTGTGTTCGAATTGAAGCACCGACTGAGTACTTTCTAAAACATTCTGGACGCGTCTATAAATTCAATACCGTATAAAAGTTACTGTCTAAATGGTTACCTTAGTTCACTCAAAATTTGATTTCAAGATTATTGATCTCACGATTCAGGAAAAATATTTCCTGGCCAAATTCCTGTGCGAATCGTTAGACATCCATTTTTATGCACCGCCATCGGCACGTAATTGGAACTCGTCTTTCGGGTAAATCGGTGGAACATATTCAAATGACATTAACTCACTATTTACTTCGAAAAAAATACAAATTTGTGTTCGAATTGAAGCACCGACTGAGTACTTTCTAAAACATTCTGGACGCGTCTATAAATTCAATACCGTATAAAAGTTACTGTCTAAACGGTTACCTTAGTTCACTCAAAATTTGATTTCAAGATTATTGATCTAGCGACGTAGGAAAAATATTTCCAATCCAAATTCTAGTGCGAATTATTAAACTTCCATTTTTACAGGGGAACAGATTCAAATGACAATAAAATCTTGATTTCATTCTAAAAAATACAAAATTTGTGTTCAAATTCAGGATCCGAATGTGTACTTTCGTAAACATTTAGGCCGCGTCTTAAAAGTCCTTGCCGTTCAAAAGTTATTGTCGAAACAGAGAAAGAAGGTCAGATTTGAGCACATTTTCTAAGAGATTACGTGTCGTGAAGAACTAGCCACTAACGTATTTTTTACCCAAAATTTGATTTCTAGATTATTGATCTCGCGAAATAGGAAAAATATTTCCGAGCGAAATTCGTGTGCGAATCGTTCGAATTCCATTTTTACAACCTTCCGTCCGGACATAATTGGAATCCGTATTTCGGGTAACTTGGTGGAACTGATTCAAATGTTAATAAATCCCTTGCTTTCCATCAAAAAAATACAAAATTTGTGTCAAATTCAAGCGCTAAATGTGTTCTTTTGATCACATTCAGACGGCGTCCACAAATTCCTTGCCGTACAAAACTTATTGTCGAAACGGTGTCCGAAGGTCACTAACGATTTGTTTACTCAAAATTTGATTTCAAGATTATTGATCTCACGATTTAGGAAAAATATTTCCAAGCCAAATTCCTGTGCGAATCGTTAGACATCCATTTTTATGCACTGCCATCGGCACGTAATTGGAATTCGTCTTCCGGGTAAATCGGTGGAGCATATTCAAATAAAAAGAACTCTCACGATTTACTTCGAAAAAAACACAAATTTGTGTTCGAATTGAAGCACCGACTGAGTACTTTCTAAAACATTTTGGACGCGTCTATAAATTCAATACCGTATAAAAGTTACTGTCTTAATGATTTGTTTACTCAAAATTTGATTTCAAGATTATTGATCTCACGATTTAGGAAAAATATTTCCAAGCCAAATTCCTGTGCGAATCGTTAGACATCCATTTTTATGCACTGCCATCGGCACGTAATTGGAACTCGTCTCTCGGGTAAATCGGTGGAACATATTCAAATGACAATAACTCTCGCTATTTACTTCGAAAATAATACAAATTTGTGTTCGAATTGAAGCACCGACTGAGTACTTTCTAAAACATTCTGGACGCGTCTATAAATTCAATACCGTATAAAAGTTACTGTCTAAATGGTTACCTTAGTTCACTCAAAATTTGATTTCAAGATTATTGATCTCACGATTCAGGAAAAATATTTCCTGGCCAAATTCCTGTGCGAATCGTTAGACATCCATTTTTATGCACCGCCATCGGCACGTAATTGGAACTCGTCTTTCGGGTAAATCGGTGGAACATATTCAAATGACATTAACTCTCGCTATTTACTTCGAAAAAAATACAAATTTGTGTTCGAATTGAAGCACCGACTGAGTACTTTCTAAAACATTCTGGACGCGTCTATAAATTCAATACCGTATAAAAGTTACTGTCTAAATGGTTACCTTAGTTCACTCAAAATTTGATTTCAAGATTATTGATCTCACGATTCAGGAAAAATATTTCCTGGCCAAATTCCTGTGCGAATCGTTAGACATCCATTTTTATGCACCGCCATCGGCACGTAATTGGAACTCGTCTTTCGGGTAAATCGGTGGAACATATTCAAATGACAATAACTCTCGCTATTTACTTCGAAAAAAATACAAATTTGTGTTCGAATTGAAGCACCGACTGAGTACTTTCTAAAACATTCTGGACGCGTCTATAAATTCAATACCGTATAAAAGTTACTGTCTAAACGGTTACCTTAGTTCACTCAAAATTTGATTTCAAGATTATTGATCTCACGATTCAGGAAAAATATTTCCTGGCCAAATTCCTGTGCGAATCGTTAGACATCCATTTTTATGCACCGCCATCGGCACGTAATTGGAATTCGTCTTCCGGGTAAATCGGTGGAGCATATTCAAATGAAAATAAGTCTCACGATTTACTTCGAAAAAAATACAAATTTGTGTTCGAATTGAAGCACCGACTGAGTACTTTCTAAAACATTCTGGACGCGTCTATAAATTCAATACCGTATAAAAGTTACTGTCTAAACGGTTACCTTAGTTCACTCAAAATTTGATTTCAAGATTATTGATCTAGCGACGTAGGAAAAATATTTCCAATCCAAATTCAAGTGCGAATTATTAAACTTCCATTTTTACAGGGGAACAGATTCAAATGACAATAAAATCTTGATTTCATTCTAAAAAATACAAAATTTGTGTTCAAATTCAGGATCCGAATGTGTACTTTCGTAAACATTTAGGCCGCGTCTTAAAAGTCCTTGCCGTTCAAAAGTTATTGTCGAAACAGAGAAAGAAGGTCAGATTTCAACACATTTTCTAAGAGATTACGTGTCGTGAATAACTAGCCACTAACGTATTTTTTACCCAAAATTTGATTTCTAGATTATTGATCTCGCGAAATAGGAAAAATATTTCCGAGCGAAATTCGTGTGCGAATCGTTCGAATTCCATTTTTACAACCTTCCGTCCGGACATAATTGGAATCCGTATTTCGGGTAACTTGGTGGAACTGATTCAAATGTTAATAAATCCCTTGCTTTCCATCAAAAAAATACAAAATTTGTGTCAAATTCAAGCGCTAAATGTGTTCTTTTGATCACATTCAGACGGCGTCCACAAATTCCTTGCCGTACAAAACTTATTGTCGAAACGGTGTCCGAAGGTCACTTTTCAACACATTTTCTAAGTGATTATGTCTCGTGAATAACCAGCCACTAACGATTTGTTTACTCAAAATTTGATTTCAAGATTATTGATCTCACGATTTAGGAAAAATATTTCCAAGCCAAATTCCTGTGCGAATCGTTAGACATCCATTTTTATGCACTGCCATCGGCACGTAATTGGAATTCGTCTTCCGGGTAAATCGGTGGAGCATATTCAAATAAAAAGAACTCTCACGATTTACTTCGAAAAAAACACAAATTTGTGTTCGAATTGAAGCACCGACTGAGTACTTTCTAAAACATTCGGGACGCGTCTATAAATTCAATGCCGTATAAAAGTTACTGTCTAAATGACCTTAGTTCACTCAAAATTTGATTTCAAGATTATTGATCTCACGATTCAGGAAAAATATTTCCTGGCCAAATTCCTGTGCGAATCGTTAGACATCCATTTTTATGCACCGCCATCGGCACGTAATTGGAACTCGTCTTTCGGGTAAATCGGTGGAACATATTCAAATGACAATAACTCTCGCTATTTACTTCGAAAAAAATACAAATTTGTGTTCGAATTGAAGCACCGACTGAGTACTTTCTAAAACATTCTGGACGCGTCTATAAATTCAATACCGTATAAAAGTTACTGTCTAAATGGTTACCTTAGTTCACTCAAAATTTGATTTCAAGATTATTGATCTCACGATTCAGGAAAAATATTTCCTGGCCAAATTCCTGTGCGAATCGTTAGACATCCATTTTTATGCACTGCCATCGGCACGTAATTGGAACTCGTCTTTCAGGTAAATCGGTGGAACATATTCAAATGACAATAACTCTCGCTATTTACTTCGAAAAAAATACAAATTTGTGTTCGAATTGAAGCACCGACTGAGTACTTTCTAAAACATTCTGGACGCGTCTATAAATTCAATACCGTATAAAAGTTACTGTCTAAATGGTTACCTTAGTTCACTCAAAATTTGATTTGAAGATTATTGATCTCACGATTCAGGAAAAATATTTCCTGGCCAAATTCCTGTGCGAATCGTTAGACATCCATTTTTATGCACCGCCATCGGCACGTAATTGGAACTCGTCTTTCGGGTAAATCGGTGGAACATATTCAAATGACATTAACTCTCGCTATTTACTTCGAAAAAAATACAAATTTGTGTTCGAATTGAAGCACCGACTGAGTACTTTCTAAAACATTCTGGACGCGTCTATAAATTCAATACCGTATAAAAGTTACTGTCTAAATGGTTACCTTAGTTCACTCAAAATTTGATTTCAAGATTATTGATCTCACGATTCAGGAAAAATATTTCCTGGCCAAATTCCTGTGCGAATCGTTAGACATCCATTTTTATGCACCGCCATCGGCACGTAATTGGAACTCGTCTTCCGGGTAAATCGGTGGAACATATTCAAATGACATTAAGTCTCGCTATTTACTTCGAAAAAAATTCAAATTTGTGTTCGAATTGAAGCACCGACTGAGTACTTTCTAAAACATTCTGGACGCGTCTATAAATTCAATACCGTATAAAAGTTACTGTCTAAACGGTTACCTTAGTTCACTCAAAATTTGATTTCAAGATTATTGATCTAGCGACGTAGGAAAAATATTTCCAATCCAAATTCAAGTGCGAATTATTAAACTTCCATTTTTACAGGGGAACAGATTCAAATGACAATAAAATCTTGATTTCATTCTAAAAAATACAAAATTTGTGTTCAAATTCAGGATCCGAATGTGTACTTTCGTAAACATTTAGGCCGCGTCTTAAAAGTCCTTGCCGTTCAAAAGTTATTGTCGAAACAGAGAAAGAAGGTCAGATTTCAACACATTTTCTAAGAGATTACGTGTCGTGAAGAACTAGCCACTAACGTATTTTTTACCCAAAATTTGATTTCTAGATTATTGATCTCGCGAAATAGGAAAAATATTTCCGAGCGAAATTCGTGTGCGAATCGTTCGAATTCCATTTTTACAACCTTCCGTCCGGACATAATTGGAATCCGTATTTCGGGTAACTTGGTGGAACTGATTCAAATGTTAATAAATCCCTTGCTTTCCATCAAAAAAATACAAAATTTGTGTCAAATTCAAGCGCTAAATGTGTTCTTTTGATCACATTCAGACGGCGTCCACAAATTCCTTGCCGTACAAAACTTATTGTCGAAACGGTGTCCGAAGGTCACTAACACATTTTCTAAGATTTGTTCGTGACTCAAAATTTGATTTCAAGATTATTGATCTCACGATTTAGGAAAAATATTTCCAAGCCAAATTCCTGTGCGAATCGTTAGACATCCATTTTTATGCACTGCCATCGGCACGTAATTGGAATTCGTCTTCCGGGTAAATCGGTGGAGCATATTCAAATGAAAAAGAACTCTCACGATTTACTTCGAAAAAAACACAAATTTGTGTTCGAATTGAAGCACCGACTGAGTACTTTCTAAAACATTTGGACGCGTCTATAAATTCAATACCGTATAAAAGTTACTGTCTTAATGATTTGTTTACTCAAAATTTGATTTCAAGATTATTGATCTCACGATTTAGGAAAAATATTTCCAAGCCAAATTCCTGTGCGAATCGTTAGACATCCATTTTTATGCACTGCCATCGGCACGTAATTGGAACTCGTCTCTCGGGTAAATCGGTGGAACATATTCAAATGACAATAACTCTCGCTATTTACTTCGAAAAAAATACAAATTTGTGTTCGAATTGAAGCACCGACTGAGTACTTTCTAAAACATTCTGGACGCGTCTATAAATTCAATACCGTATAAAAGTTACTGTCTAAATGGTTACCTTAGTTCACTCAAAATTTGATTTCAAGATTATTGATCTCACGATTCAGGAAAAATATTTCCTGGCCAAATTCCTGTGCGAATCGTTAGACATCCATTTTTATGCACTGCCATCGGCACGTAATTGGAACTCGTCTTTCAGGTAAATCGGTGGAACATATTCAAATGACATTAACTCTCGCTATTTACTTCGAAAAAAATACAAATTTGTGTTCGAATTGAAGCACCGACTGAGTACTTTCTAAAACATTCTGGACGCGTCTATAAATTCAATACCGTATAAAAGTTACTGTCTAAACGGTTACCGTAGTTCACTCAAAATTTGATTTCAAGATTATTGATCTCATGATTCAGGAAAAATATTTCCTGGCCAAATTCCTGTGCGAATCGTTAGACAATCCATTTTATGCACCGCCATCGGCACGTAATTGGAACTCGTCTTTCAGGTAAATCGGTGGAACATATTCAAATGACATTAACTCTCGCTATTTACTTCGAAAAAAATACAAATTTGTGTTCGAATTGAAGCACCGACTGAGTACTTTCTAAAACATTCTGGACGCGTCTATAAATTCAATACCGTATAAAAGTTACTGTCTAAATGGTTACCTTAGTTCACTCAAAATTTGATTTCAAGATTATTGATCTCACGATTCAGGAAAAATATTTCCTGGCCAAATTCCTGTGCGAATCGTTAGACATCCATTTTTATGCACCGCCATCGGCACGTAATTGGAACTCGTCTTTCAGGTAAATCGGTGGAACATATTCAAATGACATTAACTCTCGCTATTTACTTCGAAAAAAATACAAATTTGTGTTCGAATTGAAGCACCGACTGAGTACTTTCTAAAACATTCTGGACGCGTCTATAAATTCAATACCGTATAAAAGTTACTGTCTAAATGGTTACCTTAGTTCACTCAAAATTTGATTTCAAGATTATCGATCTCACGATTCAGGAAAAATATTTCCTGGCCAAATTCCTGTGCGAATCGTTAGACATCCATTTTTATGCACCGCCATCGGCACGTAATTGGAACTCGTCTTTCGGGTAAATCGGTGGAACATATTCAAATGACATTAACTCTCGCTATTTACTTCGAAAAAAATACAAATTTGTGTTCGAATTGAAGCACCGACTGAGTACTTTCTAAAACATTCTGGACGCGTCTACAAATTCAAT
Organism: Quercus lobata; assembly: GCF_001633185.2. Taxonomy (NCBI): domain Eukaryota; kingdom Viridiplantae; phylum Streptophyta; class Magnoliopsida; order Fagales; family Fagaceae; genus Quercus; species Quercus lobata. Next base: position 9,097 of record NW_022154980.1, on the reverse strand, counting down.
ACCGTATAAAAGTTACTGTCTAAACGGTTACCGTAGTTCACTCAAGATTTGATTTCAAGATTATTGATCTCACGATTCAGGAAAAATATTTCCTGGCCAAATTCCTGTGCGAATCGTTAGACATCCATTTTTATGCACCGCCATCGGCACGTAATTGGAATTCGTCTTCCGGGTAAATCGGTGGAGCATATTCAAATGAAAATAAGTCTCACGATTTACTTCGAAAAAAATACAAATTTGTGTTCGAACTGAAGCACCGACTGAGTACTTTCTAAAACATTCTGGACGCGTCTATAAATTCAATACCGTATAAAAGTTACTGTCTAAACGGTTACCTTAGTTCACTCAAAATTTGATTTCAAGATTATTGATCTAGCGACCTAGGAAAAATATTTCCAATCCAAATTCAAGTGCGAATTATTAAACTTCCATTTTTACAGGGGAACAGATTCAAATGACAATAAAATCTTGATTTCATTCTAAAAAATACAAAATTTGTGTTCAAATTCAGGATCCGAATGTGTACTTTCGTAAACATTTAGGCCGCGTCTTAAAAGTCCTTGCCGTTCAAAAGTTATTGTCGAAACAGAGAAAGAAGGTCAGATTTCAACACATTTTCTAAGAGATTACGTGTCGTGAATAACTAGCCACTAACGTATTTTTTACCCAAAATTTCATTTCTAGATTATTGATCTCGCGAAATAGGAAAAATATTTCCGAGCGAAATTCGTGTGCGAATCGTTCGAATTCCATTTTTACAACCTTCCGTCCGGACATAATTGGAATCCGTATTTCGGGTAACTTGGTGGAACTGATTCAAATGTTAATAAATCCCTTGCTTTCCATCAAAAAAATACAAAATTTGAGTCAAATTCAAGCGCTAAATGTGTTCTTTTGATCACATTCAGACGGCGTCCACAAATTCCTTGCCGTACAAAACTTATTGTCGAAACGGTGTCCGAAGGTCACTTTTCAACACATTTTCTAAGTGATTATGTCTCGTGAATAACCAGCCACTAACGATTTGTTTACTCAAAATTTGATTTCAAGATTATTGATCTCAAGATTATTGATCTCACGATTCAGGAAAAGTATTTCCTGGCCAAATTCCTGTGCGAATCGTTAGACATCCATTTTTATGCACCGCCATCGGCACGTAATTGGAACTCGTCTTTCGGGTAAATCGGTGGAACATATTCAAATGACATTAACTCTCGCTATTTACTTCGAAAAAAATACAAATTTGTGTTCGAATTGAAGCACCGACTGAGTACTTTCTAAAACATTCTGGACGCGTCTATAAATTCAATACCGTATAAAAGTTACTGTCTAAACGGTTACCGTAGTTCACTCAAAATTTGATTTCAAGATTATTGATCTCACGATTCAGGAAAAATATTTCCTGGCCAAATTCCTGTGCGAATCGTTAGACATCCATTTTTATGCACCGCCATCGGCACGTAATTGGAATTCGTCTTCCGGGTAAATCGGTGGAGCATATTCAAATGAAAATAAGTCTCACGATTTACTTCGAAAAAAATACAAATTTGTGTTCGAATTGAAGCACCGACTGAGTACTTTCTAAAACATTCTGGACGCGTCTATAAATTCAATACCGTGTAAAAGTTACTGTCTAAACGGTTACCTTAGTTCACTCAAAATTTGATTTCAAGATTATTGATCTAGCGACGTAGGAAAAATATTTCCAATCCAAATTCAAGTGCGAATTATTAAACTTCCATTTTTACAGGGGAACAGATTCAAATGACAATAAAATCTTGATTTCATTCTAAAAAATACAAAATTTGTGTTCAAATTCAGGATCCGAATGTGTACTTTCGTAAACATTTAGGCCGCGTCTTAAAAGTCCTTTCCGTTCAAAAGTTATTGTCGAAACAGAGAAAGAAGGTCAGATTTCAACACATTTTCTAAGAGATTACGTGCGGTGAATAACTAGCCACTAACGTATTTTTTACCCAAAATTTGATTTCTAGATTATTGATCTCGCGAAATAGGAAAAATATTTCCGAGCGAAATTCGTGTGCGAATCGTTCGAATTCCATTTTTACAACCTTCCGTCCGGACATATTTGGAATCCGTATTTCGGGTAACTTGGTGGAACTGATTCAAATGTTAATAAATCCCTTGCTTTCCATCAAAAAAATACAAAATTTGTGTCAAATTCAAGCGCTAAATGTGTTCTTTTGATCACATTCAGACGGCGTCCACAAATTCCTTGCCGTACAAAACTTATTGTCGAAACGGTGTCCGAAGGTCACTTTTCAACACATTTTCTAAGTGATTATGTCTCGTGAATAACCAGCCACTAACGATTTGTTTACTCAAAATTTGATTTCAAGATTATTGATCTCACGATTTAGGAAAAATATTTCCAAGCCAAATTCCTGTGCGAATCGTTAGACATCCATTTTTATGCACTGCCATCGGCACGTAATTGGAATTCGTCTTTCGGGTAAATCGGTTGAACATATTCAAATGAAAATAACTCTCACGATTTACTTCGAAAAAAACACAAATTTGTGTTCGAATTGAAGCACCGACTGAGTACTTTCTAAAACATTCTGGACGCGTCTATAAATTCAATACCGTATAAAAGTTACTGTCTTAATGATTTGTTTACTCAAAATTTGATTTCAAGATTATTGATCTCACGATTTAGGAAAAATATTTCCAAGCCAAATTCCTGTGCGAATCGTTAGACATCCATTTTTATGCACTGCCATCGCCACGTAATTGGAACTCGTCTCTCGGGTAAATCGGTGGAACATATTCAAATGACAATAACTCTCGCTATTTACTTCGAAAAAAATACAAATTTGTGTTCGAATTGAAGCACCGACTGAGTACTTTCTAAAACATTCTGGACGCGTCTATAAATTCAATACCGTATAAAAGTTACTGTCTAAATGGTTACCTTAGTTCACTCAAAATTTGATTTCAAGATTATTGATCTCACGATTCAGGAAAAATATTTCCTGGCCAAATTCCTGTGCGAATCGTTAGACATCCATTTTTATGCACAGCCATCGGCACGTAATTGGAACTCGTCTTTCGGGTAAATCGGTGGAACATATTCAAATGACATTAACTCTCGCTATTTACTTCGAAAAAAATACAAATTTGTGTTCGAATTGAAGCACCGACTGAGTACTTTCTAAACATTCTGGACGCGTCTAATAAAATCAATACGTATAAAGTTACTGTCTAACGGTTACCGTTAAGTTCACTTCAATTTGATTTCAAAGAGTTATTGATCTCACGATTCAGGAGAATATTTTCCGTGTGCCAATTCCTGTGCGAATCGTTAAGACATCCATTTTTATGCAACCGCCATCGCACTGTATTGGAACTCCGTCTTTCAGGTAAATGCGGTGGACATATTCAAATACAAACTCTCGCATTTTACCTTTCGAAAAAAATACAAATTTGTGTTCGAATTGAAGCACCGACTTGAGTACTTTCTAAAACATGTCTGGACGCGTCTATAAAATTCAATACCGTATAAAAAGTTAACTGTCTAAAATGGTTACCTAGGTTCACCTCAAATTTTGATTTCAAGATTATTGATCTCACGATCAGGAAAAATATTTCCTGGCCAGATTCCTGTGCGAATCGTTAGACATCCATTTTTATGCACCGCCATCGGCACGTAATGGGATCCGTTTTCGGGTAATGGTGGAAACATATTCAAATGAACATTAACTCTCTATTTACTTGAAAAAAAGTACAATTTTGTGTTCGAATTGAAGCACCGACTGAGTACTTTCTTAAAACATTCTGGACGCGTCTATAAATTCAATACCGTATAAAAGTTACTGTCTAAATGGTTACCTTAGTTCACTCAAAATTTGATTTCAAGATTATTGATCTCACGATTCAGGAAAAATATTTCCTGGCCAAATTCCTGTGCGAATCGTTAGACATCCATTTTTATGCACCGCCATCGGCACGTAATTGGAACTCGTCTTTCAGGTAAATCGGTGGAACATATTCAAATGACAATAACTCTCGCTATTTACTTCGAAAAAAATACAAATTTGTGTTCGAATTGAAGCACCGACTGAATACTTTCTAAAACATTCTGGACGCGTCTATAAATTCAATACCGTATAAAAGTTACTGTCTAAATGGTTACCTTAGTTCACTCAAAATTTGATTTCAAGATTATTGATCTCACGATTCAGGAAAAATATTTCCTGGCCAAATTCCTGTGCGAATCGTTAGACATCCATTTTTATGCACCGCCATCGGCAAGTAATTGGAACTCGTCTTTCGGGTAAATCGGTGGAACATATTCAAATGACATTAACTCTTGCTATTACTTCGAAAAAAATACAAATATGTGTTCGAATTGAAGCACCGACTGAGTACTTTCAAAAACATTCTGGACGCGTCTATAAATTCAATACCGTATAAAAGTTACTGTCTAAACGGTTACCTTAGTTCACTCAAAATTTGATCTCACGATTTAGGAAAAATATTTCCAAGCCAAATTCCTGTGCGAATCGTTAGACATCCATTTTTATGCACTGCCATCGGCACGTAATTGGAATTCGTCTTTCGGGTAAATCGGTGGAACATATTCCAATGACAATAACTCTCGCTATTTACTTCGAAAAAAATACAAATTTGTGTTCGAATTGAAGCAACCGCTGGTATTTTAAAACATTCTGGACGCGTCTATAATTCAATACCGTATCAAGTTACTGTCTAAATTGGTTACCTTATTTCAGCTCAAAAAATTTGATTTTCAAGATTATTGATCTCACGATTTCAGGAAAAATATTTCCTGGCCAAAATTCCTGTGCGATCGTTAGACATCCATTTTATGCACGCCAAAATCGGCACGTAATTGGAACTCGCTTTTCGGGTAAATCGGTGGAACATATTCAATGGACATTAAACTTCGCTATTTACTTCGAAAAAAATAAAATTTGTGTTCGAATTGAAGCACCGACTCAGTACTTTCTAAAACATTCTGGACGCGTCTATAAATTCAATACCGTATAAAAGTTACTGTCTAAACGGTTACCGTAGTTCACTCAAAATTTGATTTCAAGATTATTGATCTCACGATTCAGGAAAAATATTTCCTGGCCAAATTCCTGTGCGAATCGTTAGACATCCATTTTTATGCACCGCCATCGGCACGTAATTGGAACTCGTCTTTCGGGTAAATCGGTGGAACATATTCAAATGACATTAACTCTCGCTATTTACTTCGAAAAAAATACAAATTTGTGTTCGAATTGAAGCACCGACTGAGTACTTTCTAAAACATTCTGGACGCGTCTATAAATTCAATACCGTATAAAATTTACTGTCTAAATGGTTACCTTAGTTCACTCAAAATTTGATTTCAAGATTATTGATCTCACGATTCAGGAAAAATATTTCCTGGCCAAATTCCTGTGCGAATCGTTAGACATCCATTTTTATGCACCGCCATCGGCACGTAATTGGAACTCGTCTTTCGGGTAAATCGGTGGAACATATTCAAATGACATTAACTCTCGCTATTTACTTCGAAAAAAATACAAATTTGTGTTCGAATTGAAGCACCGACTGAGTACTTTCTAAAACATTCTGGACGCGTCTATAAATTCAATACCGTATAAAAGTTACTGTCTAAACGGTTACCGTAGTTCACTCAAAATTTGATTTCAAGATTATTGATCTCACGATTCAGGAAAAATATTTCCTGGCCAAATTCCTGTGCGAATCGTTAGACATCCATTTTTATGCACCGCCATCGGCACGTAATTGGAATTCGTCTTCCGGGTAAATCGGTGGAGCATATTCAAATGAAAATAAGTCTCACGATTTACTTCGAAAAAAATACAAATTTGTGTTCGAACTGAAGCACCGACTGAGTACTTTCTAAAACATTCTGGACGCGTCTATAAATTCAATACCGTATAAAAGTTACTGTCTAAACGGTTACCTTAGTTCACTCAAAATTTGATTTCAAGATTATTGATCTAGCGACGTAGGAAAAATATTTCCAATCCAAATTCAAGTGCGAATTATTAAACTTCCATTTTTACAGGGGAACAGATTCAAATGACAATAAAATCTTGATTTCATTCTAAAAAATACAAAATTTGTGTTCAAATTCAGGATCCGAATGTGTACTTTCGTAAACATTTAGGCCGCGTCTTAAAAGTCCTTGCCGTTCAAAAGTTATTGTCGAAACAGAGAAAGAAGGTCAGATTTCAACACATTTTCTAAGAGATTACGTGTCGTGAATAACTAGCCACTAACGTATTTTTTACCCAAAATTTGATTTCTAGATTATTGATCTCGCGAAATAGGAAAAATATTTCCGAGCGAAATTCGTGTGCGAATCGTTCGAATTCCATTTTTACAACCTTCCGTCCGGACATAATTGGAATCCGTATTTCGGGTAACTTGGTGGAACTGATTCAAATGTTAATAAATCCCTTGCTTTCCATCAAAAAAATACAAAATTTGTGTCAAATTCAAGCGCTAAATGTGTTCTTTTGATCACATTCAGACGGCGTCCACAAATTCCTTGCCGTACAAAACTTATTGTCGAAACGGTGTCCGAAGGTCACTTTTCAACACATTTTCTAAGTGATTATGTCTCGTGAATAACCAGCCACTAACGATTTGTTTACTCAAAATTTGATTTCAAGATTATTGATCTCACGATTTAGGAAAAATATTTCCAAGCCAAATTCCTGTGCGAATCGTTAGACATCCATTTTTATGCACTGCCATCGGCACGTAATTGGAATTCGTCTTCCGGGTAAATCGGTGGAGCATATTCAAATAAAAAGAACTCTCACGATTTACTTCGAAAAAAACACAAATTTGTGTTCGAATTGAAGCACCGACTGAGTACTTTCTAAAACATTCTGGACGCGTCTATAAATTCAATACCGTATAAAAGTTACTGTCTTAATGATTTGTTTACTCAAAATTTGATTTCAAGATTATTGATCTCACGATTTAGGAAAAATATTTCCAAGCCAAATTCCTGTGCGAATCGTTAGACATCCATTTTTATGCACTGCCATCGGCACGTAATTGGAACTCGTCTCTCGGGTAAATCGGTGGAACATATTCAAATGACAATAACTCTCGCTATTTACTTCGAAAATAATACAAATTTGTGTTCGAATTGAAGCACCGACTGAGTACTTTCTAAAACATTCTGGACGCGTCTATAAATTCAATACCGTATAAAAGTTACTGTCTAAATGGTTACCTTAGTTCACTCAAAATTTGATTTCAAGATTATTGATCTCACGATTCAGGAAAAATATTTCCTGGCCAAATTCCTGTGCGAATCGTTAGACATCCATTTTTATGCACCGCCATCGCACGTAATTGGAACTCGTCTTTCGGGTAAATCGGTGGAACATATTCAAATGACATTAACTCTCGCTATTTACTTCGAAAAAAATACAAATTTGTGTTCGAATTGAAGCACCGACTGAGTACTTTCTAAAACATTCTGGACGCGTCTATAAATTCAATACCGTATAAAAGTTACTGTCTAAACGGTTACCTTAGTTCACTCAAAATTTGATTTCAAGATTATTGATCTCACGATTCAGGAAAAATATTTCCTGGCCAAATTCCTGTGCGAATCGTTAGACATCCATTTTTATGCACCGCCATCGGCACGTAATTGGAACTCGTCTTTCGGGTAAATCGGTGGAACATATTCAAATGACATTAACTCTCGCTATTTACTTCGAAAAAAATACAAATTTGTGTTCGAATTGAAGCACCGACTGAGTACTTTCTAAAACATTCTGGACGCGTCTATAAATTCAATACCGTATAAAAGTTACTGTCTAAACGGTTACCGTAGTTCACTCAAAATTTGATTTCAAGATTATAGATCTCACGATTCAGGAAAAATATTTCCTGGCCAAATTCCTGTGCGAATCGTTAGACATCCATTTTTATGCACCGCCATCGGCACGTAATTGGAATTCGTCTTCCGGGTAAATCGGTGGAGCATATTCAAATGAAAATAAGTCTCACGATTTACTTCGAAAAAAATACAAATTTGTGTTCGAATTGAAGCACCGACTGAGTACTTTCTAAAACATTCTGGACGCGTCTATAAATTCAATACCGTATAAAAGTTACTGTCTAAACGGTTACCTTAGTTCACTCAAAATTTGATTTCAAGATTATTGATCTAGCGACGTAGGAAAAATATTTCCAATCCAAATTCAAGTGCGAATTATTAAACTTCCATTTTTACAGGGGAACAGATTCAAATGACAATAAAATCTTGATTTCATTCTAAAAAATACAAAATTTGTGTTCAAATTCAGGATCCGAATGTGTACTTTCGTAAACATTTAGGCCGCGTCTTAAAAGTCCTTGCCGTTCAAAAGTTATTGTCGAAACAGAGAAAGAAGGTCAGATTTCAACACATTTTCTAAGAGATTACGTGTCGTGAATAACTAGCCACTAACGTATTTTTTACCCAAAATTTGATTTCTAGATTATTGATCTCGCGAAATAGGAAAAATATTTCCGAGCGAAATTCGTGTGCGAATCGTTCGAATTCCATTTTTACAACCTTCCGTCCGGACATAATTGGAATCCGTATTTCGGGTAACTGGGTGGAACTGATTCAAATGTTAATAAATCCCTTGCTTTCCATCAAAAAAATACAAAATTTGTGTCAAATTCAAGCGCTAAATGTGTTCTTTTGATCACATTCAGACGGCGTCCACAAATTCCTTGCCGTACAAAACTTATTGTCGAAACGGTGTCCGAAGGTCACTAACGATTTGTTTACTCAAAATTTGATTTCAAGATTATTGATCTCACGATTTAGGAAAAATATTTCCAAGCCAAATTCCTGTGCGAATCGTTAGACATCCATTTTTATGCACTGCCATCGGCACGTAATTGGAATTCGTCTTCCGGGTAAATCGGTGGAGCATATTCAAATAAAAATAACTCTCACGATTTACTTCGAAAAAAACACAAATTTGTGTTCGAATTGAAGCACCGACTGAGTACTTTCTAAAACATTCTGGACGCGTCTATAAATTCAATACCGTATAAAAGTTACTGT
>NW_022154979.1:0-28231 GCF_001633185.2 Quercus lobata | reverse complement strand
AACTATCCAAATATCAAATACATCAAAACTGATTAGTAAAAACATCAAAACTCCCCCTAAACACAATAAGTCAACTCCCCCTATGTACAAAAGTTCCTAAATTTACTCCCCATTTTTGTTATGTATTGCCAAAGGCAAAATCAGTCCTCAAAGGGTGGAAGTGGTGGAAAAGAACTCCTTTAGTCCATAAAATCAGCTCTCAATAAGGCAACCTTCATCAACAACTCATCAAGAAGCTATCCATGCGCAACCTGAGTAGTCATGATGGACTACACCATAGCATAGAGTGAAAATGGAGGAGCAATTGTAGGATCAACATCCTTTGCACCACCAGCAGGATCCATAGCTATAGTCGGATCCATAAATGTCTCCTTAGTAGCAAGCATAGCACCAGAGGTAGTAGTAGCATCTCCTCGTGGTCTCTTAGAAGTCTTAGTGCTTTGCTCAGCACTCTTCATCTGTGCCTATCTCTATCTAAGATAGGTGGCTCCTATAGTGGCAGTAATGTGTACTAACTCTAGGGGAGGAAAGTCCGACAAACCTAAGAACCTCAAAATCCTAAAAATAAACATAGGTAAGAACAACTTTTGACTCTTACCCTTACTCCTATAGATATCAACAATGGTTTGTATAAACATAGACGGAAAATACATAGAACCATCAGTAATGAAAGCATAAAGGAAAGCACATCGCTCAATGGGAACAGTATGAACATGGGAAATGGGATAGATGTTATGACATGTGATCCTTAAGTATAAAGAGTTAAGCTCAGTGAACTCACAAGAGTTGATTCTTGGTTCAAAACCCCAAGAAACAAGACGACCACACAGAAGAGACATCATATCATCCACAACAAGAAACTCAGTGTATAGGTATGTGTGTTTTCGTACTAAAGGCACTCCTAAAGCCTTAGAAACAATTTGTTTAGTGATAGTAAACTCTTGACCATGGATCTAGGAAGTCAAATAATGACCAACAGTAACCTCAGAATAGATAGAGAGATTATAGTAAAACTCTCTAATCAAGGCAGCAGCAGGAGGATCAAACACCTCACACAAGAAAACCCAATTCCTAGACACGAAGTTTCTACGTATAGAAGGATCTAGTTCACTCAACACTATTTCCCTTTCACCCCAAATAGACCTATACTTAGTCAAGGTCTCATATGTTTCCTCACACTTAGCTAACAGAAACCTATCTCTATCTCCTATGACTGAACAAGAAGAAGAAGACCCAGGGTTCCTATTAGCTATAGTTTTGAATTTCCGACCAACCTTAGGAGCCATGACTAAGAATCAAGAAAAGAAAAATAACAAAAACCAAGGGCAGATTGCATAAGAAGGATTAGACACAAGATAACATGTAATTTGAAAAAACTATATGATGTATGACAGTTATCCTCATATGATGCATGATCTAATGCTTTTAAACAGTCCAAAATCACCACAAATTGAAAAATTGACAAAGGAAATTTTAAGAATTTTAGAAAATCCCCAACTTTGAAAAATAACCAATCCTCAAAAATCCTCATATTGACAACTTGAACACTACAACAAGTAAAATACAAGTTATAATCACTCAATTCATCAATATTAGAAGTCAATTTCACTCAATTTTGTTCAATTTCACAAAATCCCCAATTCCTCAAAAACTAAGAACCCTAATTTTGAAATTTTCACATAAACTCAAAGATTTTGAAATTTAAGCATGTGAAGCATGTTTAAATGATGCATGAACAAAAACCCATGGTTCAGAATTGATCAAAAACCCTATATTCATCAAAAACCCAAAATTTGAAATGTGCAAAAACCCCAAAAAAAATTCATGAAAAATGCATGTAATCATGCAAAAAGATGAAAAAGAAAGGTTAAAAGAGTCTTACCTTAAGTAGATGAAGAAAAGCTTTGAAACTTTGACCACAAACACTACATTTTTTTTTTTTTTTTTTTTTTTAGATGAGGGATCAAGAGAGGAATCGAAGAGATAGACAAAAACTCTTTTGAAAAAAATCAAATCTAATTCCCTTTTGTTTTTAAAAAACTGAAATCCAATCGGTTGAGAGGAATCGAGTAGGAATCGAAATACACATGAAAACAGGCTCAACTGATCGAAAGGAATTGAGAGACTCAAGATTTTTAAAAGAAAAAGTCATTTTTCTCCTTCACATTTTGATCAATTGAAATCGGTCGAATTTCAAAGAAATAGAAATTTTGAAAAATCCTGGAAAAGTTTTTGCAGAATCATTTGAAAAAACTGTTTTTATGATATGACACGAATGTTCATGACTTCAAATGATTTTCAAAACCAAAATTTTCAAAGAAAAATTCAACTTTATCAATTTTCCTCACTCTTTTCTTTTCTCACATCCCAAAAATGCATTAAACATTTCTAGAAATTTAATTTTGGTAGGCCACAAAACATAACACACAATCACATGTACCATATTTAACAATGTTTTGCTTGTGGTGTGTGCAACTAGCAAGTGCATGAAATACTCGCAAGGTGATACGTAAACAGAGAATAAACACACTTTCTACATTATTCATCACATAAGTTTGAAAGTGACTATTACCTAAAGAGTTACATCATATAACTCCCATCTCTTAGAAAATACACTTGCAACCATGTATTTATTTTATTCTTTTCTTTTGAAGCATATTTTTCTTTTTGTTTTTTCTTTTTGTTTTTGCTTCTTTTAACTAATATACAATAACACCTTAAGAATTTTGCTGTGCAAGTGCTACACCTTACTGAGTATGGCTTTTATGATTTGTACACAGGTGTACATGATTGGTAAGTAATAGTGGTGAGATGATTATTTATGCCTTTTTCCTAGGATTTTTTAGTGCTTACAATCAAAAAAATGTGACTTCAAAATCAAGAGCATGTGATTAAAAACCATAAAAAACTCACACAATACAAGCACTACGTAGCACAAACTAGCAAAATGCAGAAAAATAATGCTCATCAAAGCTAAATAAGGTACACAGTCATGAAATGTAAATTTCATAGGCCAACCTCAATTACACAACTTGAAGATGCATAATACAAATTTTTTTATTTTCTATTTTTTTTATATTTAAAAAAAAAAAAAAAAAAAAAAAAACACAAAACATAAAACAAAACAATCCTAGAATGCATGTAATGAATGTTATGCAATGTAGTCCTAATAAACATAGTTTTGGGTCACAGAGATAGAAAAATTACAAAGGACCATGTTAGAAGGACTTTCACTAAGGCTAAAGTCTTTTGCATCCAGGGCCTTTAGATGCAACTTGGGTTGGGATTTGTTTTAATTTCAGCTCACTGTTATTGGTGATAAAGATTAAGAACTTCACAATGACTGTCATGATAAGTGGCAACAGGATTTGTGCTTTTTGGCACATGCACTTTTTGTTTGGGAGATTGGCTTTAAAAGCTTGCACTTAAAGAATTTGGTCTAGCAGCCCATCTCATCTCTCTCACAACTCTCTTTTATTGATTTTGTAGCTCTTTTCCTCACCATGTACCACCTAAAACCATTACAACAAAATGATCTAATCTGGCTTCAGACGAATTATGGGGATTCCACTGGAGTGGAGGCTCTTTAAATATGATTCAGTAACTAGGTTTGTTTTTTGGTGAGTAATGCCTATTGTGATTAGGAACAAATGCAAATCTAAATTAATTGAATATCAAAGTCACCGTCTATTGTCGTTGCAATAATTGAATCAATTATCAGTTGATTGCATTTTGATTCTATCCAATAGGCATAATCACCAAAACAAACTAGTTACGAAATCATATTAAGAGCCTCCACTCGTGTCCTAGCTCGTCTGAGAGCTAGATTTGCCTCAATTGTTTGTCTCTTGCCTTCAGCTTTACTCAAGTTAGCTTCCGCTACTTCAAGAGTTTGCTGAGCTTCTTGTGGATAAATGTCACTACCCTTTTCCGCATCATTGTACTAAAACGATGATCTCATTATACCTATTCGAGCGAACCGCCAGTCGAGAGCCGCATCGTTAAGCCATTGCGTCATAAGGCGTCTTCTCAAAATACCTATATCTTACAGCCGTGGCAAGAGGCTCGTGATGCGTATATGCCAAATTGTCCACTATAGTAGAACGATTCTTTAACTTCTTGATCCCAAACAATTCCCGATTCGGGTCAACACAAGATTGAAGGTCATTGCTCAATTTCTTCTCCATTTCTAAGTTTGTAGCCTTCGCAGTAGTCATCGATGTTAACCTACCAAATAAAAAGCCTGTTCAGGAGCCATCTAATTCTACCGCGGAAAGGATTCATAACCCTCTAATGGTTTCTGATGACAACATATTTTCCCGGGGACCCCGTAAATACTTCTGCTACGAAAAAAGTTTGTGATAAGAAACGCTCCATTTTTCGTGCTCTTGCTACGGTTAAGCGATCCTCTTCGGATAATTCGTCCAATCCAAGGATAGCTATAATGTCCTGAAGTTCTTTGTACCGCTGTAAAGTTTGTTTAACTCTTTGCGCAGTTTCATAATGTTCTTCACCAACGATCCGAGGTTGGAGCATAGTTGAAGTTGAATCTAAAGGATCAACTGCTGGATAGATACCTTTGGCAGCTAATCCTCTTGATAGTACGGTAGTAGCATCTAAATGTGCAAATGTCGTGGCAGGAGCAGGATCGGTCAAATCGTCCGCAGGCACATAAACTGCTTGAATAGAAGTTATGGATCCTTCTTTGGTAGAAGTAATTCTTTCTTGTAAAGAACCCATTTCGGTACTAAGGGTGGGTTGATAACCCACAGCGGAAGGCATTCTACCCAATAAGGCAGATACTTCGGATCCTGCTTGAACGAAACGGAAGATATTGTCGATAAATAGAAGTACGTCTTGTTCATTAACATCTCGGAAATATTCTGCCATGGTTAGGGCAGTTAAACCAACTCTCATACGAGCTCCAGGCGGTTCATTCATCTGACCATATACTAGAGCTACTTTTGATTCTGCAATATTTTGTTCATTAATTACTCCAGATTCTTTCATTTCCATGTAAAGATCATTTCCTTCACGAGTACGTTCACCTACTCCGCCAAATACAGATACACCCCCATGAGCTTTGGCAATGTTGTTGATCAATTCCATAATGAGTACTGTTTTACCCACCCCAGCTCCCCCGAATAGTCCTATTTTTCCTCCACGGCGATAAGGGGCTAAAAGATCTACTACTTTAATTCCTGTTTCAAAAATAGATAATTTTGTATCTAACTGTATAAAAGCAGGCGCAGATCTATGAATAGGAGATGTTGTGCGAGTATCTACAGGACCTAAATTGTCAACGGGCTCTCCAAGCACGTTGAAAATTCGTCCTAAAGTCGCTCCGCCGACCGGAACGCTTAAAGGAGCTCCCGTGTCAATCACTTCCATTCCTCTCATTAGACCATCTGTAGCACTCATAGCTACAGCTCTAACTCGATTATTTCCTAATAATTGTTGTACTTCACAAGTCACATTAATTTGTTGACCGGCAGTATCTCGACCCTTAACTACCAGAGCGTTGTAAATATTAGGCATTTTCCGGGGGGGGAAAGTTACATCCAGTACCGGACCGATGATTTGAGCTATACGTCCCAAGTTTTTTTTTTCAAGCGCGGAAACCCCAGGATCAGAAGTAGTAGGATTTATTCTCATAATAAAATATAATATGTCGAAATTTTTTTTGCGAAAATTATTGAAATAAAAAAATGTTCGATAGAAAAGCAAGTTGATCGGTTAATTCAATAATAATTCCATAATAAATGGGGTTTCGCACTGCACTAGATTTCGTTGGTACCATCCAATCGAATCCAATTCAATTGTTTATTTATTCAATTTCAATGAGTTAATTTTCAAGTTCAACCAACTCATTTTCAAAATCTCAGGCGGATCAATAAAAGTCTTGAGAAAGTCTTTCATTTGACTATCATTATAGACAATATCATCCATATTATTTATCGAATTCGAACCGGAACTCTATTTCTATTTACGACTCATTTTTTCTATCTTATTGGTGCCCTTATCTCATTTCTTAGTTAATATTTCAGCCTATCGATTTATGCCTAGCCTATTTTTTTTTTTTTTACCTATACCCTTTAGTTTTAGAGTTTTAGTTTCATGCTTTGCTTTTCATGGACGAACTCCTCATATTTTCACATCTAGGATTTACATATACAACATATATCACTGTCAAGAGTTAATTTCTTATTATTTAGATATTCCAATGGGGGGCGGGGGTAAGAGATTAGAAACTTGAGAAAACAAGGATTGGGTTGCGCCATACATATGAAAGAGTATACAATAATGGTGTATTTGGCGAATCAAATATCATGGTCTAATAACGAACCATTCTAATTAGTTGATAATTTTTTGAAAGGATTCCTTGAAAGGTTTCATTAACTCCTAATTCATGTCGAGTAGACCTTGTTGTTGCGAAAATTCTTAATTCATGAGTTGTAGGGAGGGACTTATGTCACCACAAACAGAGACTAAAGCAAGTGTTGGATTCAAAGCTGGTGTTAAAGATTATAAATTGACTTATTATACTCCTGACTATCAAACCAAAGATACTGATATCTTGGCAGCCTTCCGAGTAACTCCTCAACCTGGAGTTCCGCCCGAGGAAGCAGGGGCCGCGGTAGCTGCTGAATCTTCCACTGGGACATGGACAACTGTGTGGACTGACGGGCTTACCAGTCTTGATCGTTACAAAGGACGATGCTACCACATCGAGCCGGTTGCTGGAGAAGAAAATCAATTTATTGCTTATGTAGCTTACCCCTTAGACCTCTTTGAAGAAGGTTCTGTTACTAACATGTTTACTTCCATTGTGGGTAATGTATTTGGATTCAAGGCCCTGCGCGCTCTACGTCTGGAGGATTTGCGAATCCCTACTTCTTATTCTAAAACTTTCCAAGGTCCGCCTCATGGCATCCAAGTTGAGAGGGATAAATTAAACAAGTATGGCCGCCCCCTATTAGGATGTACTATTAAACCTAAATTGGGATTATCCGCTAAGAATTACGGTAGAGCAGTTTATGAATGTCTCCGCGGTGGGCTTGATTTTACCAAAGATGATGAGAACGTTAATTCCCAACCATTTATGCGTTGGAGAGACCGTTTCCTATTTTGTGCCGAAGCAATTTTTAAAGCGCAGGCTGAAACAGGTGAAATCAAAGGGCATTACTTGAATGCTACTGCAGGTACATGCGAAGAAATGATCAAAAGGGCTGTATTTGCCAGAGAACTGGGAGTTCCTATCGTAATGCATGACTACTTAACCGGGGGGTTCACTGCAAATACTAGCTTGGCTCATTATTGCCGAGATAATGGTCTACTTCTTCACATCCATCGTGCAATGCATGCAGTTATTGATCGCCAGAAGAATCATGGTATACACTTTCGTGTACTAGCTAAAGCATTACGTATGTCTGGTGGAGATCATATTCATGCCGGTACCGTAGTAGGTAAACTTGAAGGGGAAAGAGAAATCACTTTAGGCTTTGTTGATTTACTACGTGATGATTATATTGAAAAAGATCGAAGCCGCGGTATTTATTTCACTCAAGATTGGGTCTCTTTACCAGGTGTTCTGCCCGTGGCTTCGGGGGGTATTCACGTTTGGCATATGCCTGCTCTGACCGAAATCTTTGGAGATGATTCCGTACTACAATTTGGCGGAGGAACTTTGGGGCACCCTTGGGGAAATGCACCTGGTGCCGTAGCTAATCGAGTAGCTCTAGAAGCATGTGTACAAGCTCGTAATGAGGGACGTGATCTTGCTCGTGAGGTTAATGAAATTATCCGTGAGGCTGCTAAATGGAGTCCTGAGCTAGCTGCTGCTTGTGAAGTATGGAAAGAGATCAAATTTGAATTCCCAGCAATGGATACTTTGTAATCCAGTAATTACCGCTCGTTCTCTTAATTGAATTGTAATTAAACTCGGCCCAATCTTTTACTAAAAAAAGGATTGAGCCGAATACAAAACAAAGATACTATTGTATCTATTTTACAGATACATACTTATCTAGATATACGTATACAAGATCTTAAATAAATATATATATAAAACGAAACAACTTAAGCGTTTCTATTGTTGTGTTAGGTCCACAATTAATTCTATGGATCCTAAGGGTTGGTTGGTATCTTCTTTTATATCCCGTAGTTTCCGATCATGGATCGAGTCATATATGAGAGCTTCTTCTACCCATCCCGTATATTGTCCCTTTCGTTCTGTGTTGGACTAGAACCTTATTAGTAGACGAGATTTTACGAAAAACGTTCTTTCTTTATATTCATAGGATAGAACAATTATTTCTTTTTTCGATTTGAATTTGATACAACACACGCGGGGGGATCACTAGCTATTTCAAATCGAAAAAAGAAATAATTGAAATAATTAAACAACACCTACTTGTTTTTTTTGTTAATAGAACCCTAGTGATTGTATTTGGATGCGTATTAGGATAGTAAATGAAATATTCAAATGATTTTTTATCGAATGACTATTCATCTATTGTATTTTTCATGTAAATATGTGCAACAAGGCTTTATGGAAAAAGGGTGGTTCAACTCGATGTTGTCCAAAAAAAGGAGTTAGAATACGGGTATGGGCTAAGTAAATCAATGGGCAGCCTTGGTTCTATTGAAAATACCAGTGTAAGTGAAGACCCGATTAGAAATGATATAGATAAAAACACTCTTAGTGGGAGCGATAGTGACAATTCTAGTTACAGTAATGTTGATCATTTAGTCGGCGTTAGAGACATTCATAATTTCGTACCTGATGATACTTTTTTAGTTAGGGATAATAATAGGGACAGTTATTTCATATGTTTTGATATTGAAAATCAAATTTTTGAGATTGACAATGCTCATTCTTTTCTAAGTGAACTAGAAAGCTCTTTTTCTAATTCTCGGAATTTTTGTTATCTAAATAGTGTATCTAATAGTGATGATCCCCACTATGATCCTTACATATATGATACTAAATATAGTTGGAATAAACACATTACTAGCTGTATTGACAGCTATTTTCGTTCTCAAATTTGTATTGATAGTTACATTTTAAGTGGTATTGTCAATTACAATGACAATTACATTTCTAGTTACATTTTTGATGAAAGCAGAAATAGTAGTGAAACCCAGAGTTCAAGTATAAAAACGAGTCCGGCTGGTAGTGAGTTAACTATAACGGAAACGGAAAATTCTAATGATCTAGATTTTACTCAAAAATATAGGCATTTATGGGTTCAATGCGAAAATTGTTATGGATTAAATTATAAGAAATTTTTGAAATCAAAAATGAATATTTGCGAACACTGTGGACATCATTTGAAAATGAGTAGTTCAGATAGAATAGAACTTTTGATTGATCCAGGTACTTGGGTTCCTATGGATGAAGATATGGTCTCTGTGGATACCATTGAATTTCCGTTGGAAGAGGAATCTTACAAAGATCGTATTGATTCTTATCAAAGAAAAACAGGATTAACTGAGGCTGTTCAAACAGGCACAGGTCAACTAAACGGTATTCCCATAGCAATTGGGGTTATGGATTTTCAGTTTATGGGGGGTAGTATGGGCTCCGTAGTTGGCGAGAAGATCACTCGTTTGATCGAATATGCTACCAATCGGTTTTTGCCTCTTATTCTAGTGTGTGCTTCCGGAGGAGCACGCATGCAAGAAGGAAGTTTGAGCTTGATGCAAATGGCTAAAATAGCTTCCGCTTTATATGATTATCAATCAAAGAAAAAGTTATTCTATGTATCAATCCTTACATCTCCTACTACTGGTGGGGTGACAGCCAGTTTTGGTATGTTGGGCGATATCATTATTGCCGAACCCAATGCCTACATTGCATTTGCGGGTAAAAGAGTAATTGAACAAACATTGAATACGACAGTACCTGAGGGCTCACAAACGGCTGAATATTTATTCCATAAGGGCCAATTCGACCTAATCGTACCACGTAATCTTTTAAAAGACGTTCTGAGTGAGTTATTTCAGCTCCACGCTTTCTTTTCTCTGAATCAAAATTCAATCAAGTGGATCCTTAATAAAAATAAAAAAAATATATTAATTAATCAAAATATAAATTATTATTTTTTTTTTATAAAACGAGTAGTTATTTAGTTTATAGAAATCAAAGCCAAAATCCGTAGAATGGATTTTGGCTTGGTAGCATTTGATAACATAAGATTTAATTGTAAAAATAATTATGCGGATCATTTTTTTTTTACCGACATTCCCGATTACTAATCAGTAAAAACCTCTATCAAAAAAAAAGAATGCATTTCTTCTTCCGCTAAATGAAAATTAGGCAAGGAGAATAAAGCGAATTTCACGTTCTCTTCTTATGTGTATATAATTCAAATATAGAAAATTTAAAAGTGAAAAGTACAGAATCTTGCATCTTTCAATATTTTTTTAGAATCCCCAGTTTTACTAAGACTCCCTATTCCCGGATCGGATTGTAACAAATTTTTCAGGAAGTTGTAAGAAACTCTTTCTTTATTTTATTCCATTTTATGAAATTCAAATTATAAGACAAAAACAAGATAATAAAAAAGGCGATTATCATATATATATTTCATGTAGAAAGATGAAAAATTATATTTATTTAGTTCGACATTCCTTGCACTTATTTTATTATATTTATATATTTTTTATTATATCACATATACTCACTTAGATATGCTTAGTATAATTCTATATGAATTAGAAATAATGATTCTAAGATACCTTTATAACAATATAAATAACAATATAACAATAACAGGTAAAAATAGTAAATCCAGGTATCCATTTTATGACAAATTTACCCTCTTTTTTTGTGCCTTTCGTGGGCCTAATATTGCCGGCAATTGCGATGGCTTCTTTATCTCTTCATATTCAAAAAAACAAGATTTTTTAGATATCGATATGATGGGGCTAAATCTCATCTATTTTGTTTTTTTTTTTTTTCAAGATTTAGACTTAGACCATAACACAGATATCTATTTCTTAGAATAAAATATGTGATGTGGGTTCCCCCGAACATAAAGAAACTATTATTGTTATTCGTGTGTAAACATGATATATGAGTAAATAAATTATAGCTATTTGCAACGAAATCAAATCGGGATCGGGGCGAATGCCTTAAATGTAAAGTGAATATATCTATATGTATGTGGATATCTATAGGAAATCATACGAAATGGATATTATTATTTTATATCTAACCAATTCGATGAATTACTCCTAAAATAAAAGTTCACATCAGAATAGTGCTAGTTGATGAGAGTTATTTCGGAAACACACAAAAAGTCAAATTAATTTGGGTTATTCTCTCAATTTCAATAAAATGCAACTAGATCTAGTATGAATTGGCGATCAGAACATATATGGATAGAACTTATAGCAGGGTCTCGAAAAACAAGTAATTTCTGCTGGGCCTTTATCCTTTTTTTAGGTTCATTAGGGTTTTTATTAGTTGGAATTTCCAGTTATCTTGGTAGAAATTTGATATCTTTATTTCCGCCTACGCAAATCATTTTTTTTCCACAGGGGATCGTGATGTCTTTCTACGGAATTGCGGGTCTCTTTATTAGCTCTTATTTGTGGTGCACAATTTCGTGGAATGTAGGTAGTGGTTATGATCGGTTCGATAGAAAAGAAGGAATAGTGTGTATTTTTCGTTGGGGATTTCCTGGAAAAAATCGTCGCATCTTCCTCCAATTCTTTATGAAAGACGTACAGTCCATCAGAATAGAAGTGAAAGAGGGTATTTATGCTCGTCGTGTCCTTTATATGGAAATCGGGGGCCATGGCGCTATTCCTTTGACTCGTACTGATGAGAATTTGACTCCACGAGAACTTGAGCAAAAAGCTGCTGAATTGGCTTATTTCTTGCGTGTACCAATTGAAGTATTTTCAAAAATGAATTGAAACTGAAATGAAAAGAATGAATGCTTTTTTTATTTTCAATAGAGAGATTATATCTTGTAGATTCTCTTTTTTTTTGTTTTGTCAATCAATCTTTCTTTTTATCCCTTTTTGTACTTCTTAATTACCAAACGATTGGGATGCTTATAACGATAGCTTTTTTGTCTTGTTTTGGTAGTCATTTTTTTTATCAGAATCACAATATTCTTCAGAAAATTCTCTCAATTATTCCCGGACTATGCGTCGTTTTTTTTTTTCAAAAAATTGGATATTTTGATAGAAAGAGAGTTCTTTCGTTTCAAAATCTGAATAATATTTGTTACTTGAAGGGGCTCTTTCATGCATTTCTTTATTGAAAGGGGTCACTCTCTTCGAATTTTAGCAAGTGATAGATTTGGAAACAATCACTTGCTAAAATTCGAAGTGGATTCTTTTTTATTCCATTTCTGTATTATTTATAAATTCAAGTACTAACCGCTGAATCATACACAAAAAAAGCGGGGAATAGATTCGTGGGCTCGATAACTTGTAATAGAACTGATCCTTGATAGGAATATTAGTTAGTATCGTATAGCGTCAACGAATGGGGTGAGTTCATTAAAAATTCAAAGACGAAAAAATGGCAAAAAAGAAAGCATTCATTCCCCTTCTATATCTTGCATCTATAGTATTTTTGCCCTGGTGGATCTCTCTCTCATTTACTAAAAGTCTGGAATCTTGGGTTACTAATTGGTGGGATACTAGGCAATCCGAAATTTTTTTGAATGATATTCAAGAAAAGAGTATTCTAAAAAAATTCATAGAATTAGAGGAACTCTTACTCTTGGACGAAATGATAAAGGAATACCCGGGAACACATCTAGAAAAGCTTCGTATCGGAATCTACAACGAAACGATCCAATTGATCAAGATGCACAATGAAGATTGTATCCATACGATTTTGCACTTCTCGACAAATATGATCTGTTTCGTTATTCTAAGTGGTTATTCTATGCTAGGTAATGAAGAACTTGTTATTCTTAACTATTGGGTTCAAGAATTTCTATATAACTTAAGCGACACAATCAAAGCCTTTTCCATTCTTTTAGTAACTGATTTATGTATAGGATTCCATTCGCCCCACGGTTGGGAACTAATGATTGGATCTGTCTACAAAGATTTTGGATTTGCTCATAATGATCAAATTATATCCGGTCTTGTTTCTACCTTTCCGGTCATTCTAGATACAATTTTAAAATATTTGATTTTCCGTTATTTAAATCGTGTATCTCCCTCACTTGTAGTGATTTATCATTCAATGAATGACTGAAAAATGATTCACTGATCCAATTAGAATGGTTGGTTGTTACTTTGTACATAAGCAAAACATTCAAAACTGTACTTATTCTTTTTACTCATACAAGGGATTCGATTCCTCCTATATTCTATTCCATTACAATAAAATTCTTTTAGTACATAGCAGAATCATAGATAGGGAACTATACTAGACTAAGAACCTACCTAATTTTATTGTATAAATTTTCGATACCAATGATTGGACCATGCAAACTAGAAATACCCTTTTTTCTTGGATAAAGGAAGAGATTACTCGATCCATTTCCGTATCGCTCATGATATATATAATAACTGGGGCACCCATTTCAAATGCCTATCCCATTTTTGCACAGCAGGGTTATGAAAATCCACGCGAAGCGACCGGCCGTATTGTATGTGCCAATTGCCATTTAGCTAATAAACCCGTGGATATTGAGGTTCCACAGGCGGTACTTCCGGATACTGTATTTGAAGCGGTTGTTCGAATTCCTTATGATATGCAATTAAAACAAGTTCTTGCTAATGGTAAAAAGGGGGCTTTGAATGTGGGGGCTGTTCTTATTTTACCTGAAGGGTTTGAATTAGCCCCCCCCGATCGTATTTCGCCCGAGATTAAAGAAAAGATAGGCAATCTGTCTTTTCAGAACTACCGCCCGACTAAAAAAAATATTCTTGTGATAGGTCCTGTTCCTGGTCAGAAATATAGCGAAATCACCTTTCCTATTCTTTCCCCGGACCCCGCTACTAAGAAAGATGTTCACTTCTTAAAATATCCCATATACGTAGGCGGGAACAGGGGAAGGGGTCAGATTTATCCCGACGGTAGCAAGAGTAACAATAATGTTTATAATGCTACAGCAGCGGGTATAGTAAGCAAAATCATACGAAAAGAAAAAGGAGGATACGAAATAACCATAGTGGATGCATCGGATGGGCGTCAAGTGGTGGATATTATCCCCCCTGGACCTGAACTTCTTGTTTCAGAAGGAGAATCCGTCCAACTTGATCAACCATTAACGAGTAATCCTAATGTAGGTGGATTTGGTCAGGGGGATGCGGAAATAGTACTTCAAGATCCATTACGTGTCCAAGGCCTTTTGTTTTTCTTGGCATCCGTTATTTTAGCACAAATATTTTTGGTTCTTAAAAAGAAACAGTTTGAGAAGGTTCAATTGTCCGAAATGAATTTCTAGATCCTTGGATTTATTAACATAAAGTTTGTAAAAAGAACTAAATTTGTATTGGCAATTATATAATTATGTATAATCAAAAAAATTATTAAGAGCCTTTTTCTTTTCTACTAGAGTTTGGTAATTACTTGTACCGCCTAGTCATAGTATGTATATTGTGAAGAGGACCACTTGACTTTAACTCTTCTTTGTTTTTTTTTTTCAATCAATCCAAATTAGAGTGGTATGATTATGTCATTATTGTCATATTTAAATGACATAGAATCTATTGATAATTTTGTATTCGAATAAAATAAAATTCGACTAGATACTAAACATAAGATAAGTAAGTGGATAATATAAAAAAAGGTAGAAAGGAGGGGAACAAGGGATTATAGGAGGGTTTATTCGTCTTCCCAGCCTTCGATACAAGAAAAAAGAATTTTCCATACCTTTCTTGTATCTTGTATCGAAATAATAAGGTCTTGTGTCGAAATACTAATGATTTTAGGTTTTGATCCCATTTGTCAAAGATCCCATTTTTAGTTTCAAATTTTTCCAGGGTTCTCATAACCCTTTAATGAATTTATAATTCAATGGAAATTTTTATTAAATACAAATACTAAAAAAAAAAATAGAGTAAGGTTTTATTAGTATAGAAAAAATTTTCATGATATCTGATCAATAGAAATATATATATATTATTGTTATAGTTTGATTGTGTCCGCAAAAGAGGGATGGGATTTAATGGAGCGATTCCTTCTTTCTTTAAATTTGGAAAGTATCGACAAATACTATCAAGGAACAGATGTTCTGCATCAATCAATGAAGTTAGTTTTTTCAAAAACATCATGAGAAAGAAATGAAATGGGGTTTTTTCAAACATTGTAAAAGGGTGATTTATTTTTTTCATTTATACGAATAAAAGATTCTGATCATTAAGAACTCAACGGGACCTAACCCCTCTTTATTTATCTGATTCGAGGGAGATCCCGTTGAGTTCTTACGCTTTCATGTCTATAACTCAATGCATCCGATTACTACAGGGATGAACCCAATCCGGAATATGAACCATAAAAGAAAATACCGATTAAACCAATCACAAGAATACCCGTTACAGTGCCTATTATCCAAAGAGGAATCCTTCCAGTAGTATCGGCCATTTGTCCCGCGTACCTCCAAATTTCATCAAGTGGTCATGCTATAGACATAAACAGTCATAGATAATTATGATATGATATCCTTCCGAATGGGATAAGAGAATTTCTATTATTCTGTTGTTTACTATTCTCTTTGCTTCTCTTAATTGAAGAAATAATTGGAAAATAAAACAGCAAGTACAAAAATGAGTAATAAACCCCAGTAGAGACTGGTACGGTTCAATTCAACACTTTGTTCGTTCGGGTTTGATTGTGTCATAGATCTATAATTCGAATTAGGTTTATCGTTGTATGAACTGCATTGCTGATATTGACCCCAAAAAAGAAACGGTAGGTACAGCTAATCCGTGAACAGCCAACCATCGCACTGTAAAAATGGGATAGGTTCTATCTATGGTCATTGGGGCCTCCTAAAAAGATCTACTAAATTCATCGAGTTGTTCCAAAGGATCAAAACGGCCAGTTATTAATGGAATTCCTTGTCGACTCTCTGTAAAATACTCGTTTGGACGAGGGCTTCCAAATACATCGTAAGCTAAACCCGTGCTGACGAATAACCAACCCGCAATGAAAAGGGAAGGTATAGTAATGCTATGAATGACCCAGTATCGAATACTGGTAATAATATCAGCAAAAGAACGTTCTCCTGTGCTTCCAGACATGCCGAGCTCCACGTATTCTTGTACAGTCAAAAAGGGGATCGATTCCGTAAAAGATGAGATCAGTAAATGGGAATTCACTGAAATTAAATCTTTGTGAGATCGTCAATAGGGTACCAAGGGTGTCTTTAGAGTATACCGAATCAGTATAGCTATCCTTCTTCTGACACAGCAACGCAATTTCACAATTAGTATCTAAATGGAGTGCTAGAGACTTTCTTTTTTCTTTTATTGTTGCCTGTCGATGTAGTATTCTATACTATTCAATAAAAAAATTTTCAAATTCCTGTAGTAGTATAAGGGTTCTCTCCATTATCGGCTTCGGATTAGAAACTGAAGATCAGATAAAATGTGAATACAACGGGTTGCTTTCAAATAATTCGCGAGTGGGATTATCATATTCCATTCTCCTACACCTACAATTCAATTAGATCCAAAATATAAAAATATTCTTTCTTTTTGTGTTTGTAGAAGATGTTTTTTGTTGGAACCTCCCCCCCCCCTTTTTTTTTTCATTTTTAAGGAATTGGTTAGTTGTCCAGTAAGAAGTAAGACTAGCCGATAGTTTTCGACGAAAGAAAGAGAACAAAGAAGAAAATAATCAATATTCGCGATGCACGCATTGTTGTATTAGAACCAAAAGGCCGTTCTTGATCGAATTATAATTATAAAAGGGCGGGGGGCTCTCTAATTTAAGATATGTAAAGAAAAAATGTATAAGTTTCGCACGATTAGATCATGCGAAACTCTTTTTCTTCTCATTAGAGATATTATGAGAATGAACCCACTACTGAATCTAATGAGGTCAAATCAAATTAAAGTAAAAAAGAAAAGGGAAAGTAATAAAGTAAAGTTAAAGTAAAAAAAGGGAGATTCTAGTATAATCTAAGGTCATTCTTTGTTCGAAAATACACAATGTATTCGATACAATAATAAAAAAAAGATCAAAATTAAAATAGAAATGATTTTCCAATTTTAATTTTAAAGCGATTCAATTTCATTTTTTGAATGAAGTTACACAACAGAGTTTTTTATTATTTCTAATTTTGATTATTAATTATAATATATAATATTAGTATAAGAATATTAGTTTTTAAGATGAATCTGTTGATTGGGAATTAGGGGATGCTCAGATATCACAGATGATGAATTGATTTCTTACCTATGTCACTCCCATTTTTTTTTATTACTGTTTAGAAGGATTGATGAATCAAAAACTTTCAATTGAAAGAATAAGTGGAATTGGTCTTTTTGCTTATTCTTGTTTGTATCTTTCAAAAATTTGAATTTAGGGAAGTGCTTTCTAAACATATGTATAAAAAGACCATATTTCATTTAGCCTCTTTATGCTTACTATAACTAGTTATTTCGGTTTTCTACTAGCGGTTTTAACTATAACCTCAGCTCTATTTATCGGGTTGAACAAGATACGACTTATTTGAAATTAATTGAACAAACGATTCATAAAAAAACGAAATCTTTCTGTGTTATTCCATATATTCTATAGTTTCTTAAGTTTCTTACCGTGTCAATTTCCAATTTTTGGTCATTGAGATTCATGGGCAATATGAATTAATAGTTAAGAATAGATATTACCTCTCCTTTTCCTCTTTCAAACAAATTGAAATGATTGAAGTTTTTCTATTTGGAATTGTCTTAGGTCTAATTCCTATTACTTTGGCTGGATTATTTGTAACCGCATATTTACAATACAGACGCGGTGATCAGTTGGACCTTTAATTAATTAATAGCTCTTTTTTTGATTGACCCCTACTTGCTTTATTAATTTTAATACATAGGGCAGGGGGCAAATTGAAATTGCTGTTCAATTATTTCATTTCAGTGTAATTTTCGACCTAAGAATAACAAGAATGGGATCACGCTCTGTAGGATTTGAACCTACGACATCGGGTTTTGGAGACCCGCGTTCTACCGAACTGAACTAAGAGCGCTTTATTATCACACTAAATATTTTGTAAGTAACCCTAATATATTATATTTTTGCATGCGTATCCTATTCTATAGTAGAATAGAGTCAAATGAAAGATTGATCATGTTATGGATGCCCAATTTAATCGATTTCAATTGATCCCTCGTTACGATTCCTGCTCATAAGATAAGTAATAGAATAGGTAGGGATGACAGGATTTGAACCCGTGACATTTTGTACCCAAAACAAACGCGCTACCAAGCTGCGCTACATCCCTTTCAATTGGGTTACAGTGTCATTGTAGAGAATACCCGTATTGTTTTCCACATCTTTATTTACTCCATTTCTATACAAAAATTATCTTGTCATTTCTTCTTTTTGATCTCATATCATAGAACATATAATTAATTATTAATTAATTATAATAAACTACTTATATGCGTTACGTATAATGAAACCCGCTGTAAAAAAAAATGAATATTTTGGGGAAATGCTGGTACAGAAAAGGGCACGTTTTTTTTAAGAAAAGGAATATTCTACTGAATCGTTGTACATTTCAATTTGAATTAGGGATTCCGCGGACAAATACAAGCGATCATTAACTCCATATATGTCTGATCATATATGTATTACAAATTCCAATAAAGAAGGAGGATTTCAAATAAAATGCGAGATCTAAAAACATATCTCTCCGTGGCGCCGGTAGTAAGTACTATATGGTTCGGGTTTTTAGCAGGTCTATTGATAGAGATCAATCGTTTATTTCCGGATGCGCTGATATTCCCCTTTTTTTCATTCTAGTTAGTAACATGGGAAGTGGTGAAGAAGATTAGGGATTTAATAAAATCTCTGTGACTAATCCCTCCCCTTCCCATCTTTTAATTTTAGAATTTTTAAAATTCGAATAAGTTCGAAAAGAGAAAGAATAAAAGTGGATTCAAATTCAGTGAAACTCGGAACTCGGGCCTCAGGCCCGAGGCTCGAATTAAAATAAAATTTTTAATTTAAATTATTTAAATTAAAATAATTAAAAAGAGAATGAGAACGGAAATGGAAATTGATGGATAGGTCAACAAAATCATACAAAATACTTAAATGAAAGACGAAACGCTATATTGGGATTAGAAATGTAGTTAGAAATCATTGTATTACTTATTATTACTATCTTGATTGCAACGAAATTTTTCATAATTTTATTTCGAGTTAGCAACTTCGATTTTTTTTTTTCGTTCCTTTTTTCTCTTTGGATCGCAAAATAGAATAGTTGAGTGAATCAAAAATACAAAGGGGGTTCATGGCCAAGGGGAAAGATGTTCGAGTAACAGTTATTTTGGAATGTACCAATTGTGCTGTTCGAAATGATGCTAATAAGGAATCAAAGAGGGTTGGTATTTCCAGATATATTACTCAAAAGAATCGACACAATACGCCTAGTCGATTGGAATTGAGAAAATTCTGTCCCTTTTGTTACAAATATACAATTCATGGGGAGATAAAGAAATAGATGGAACCGATTACACGTATGTATTGTATGTCATCCTTCCAAGGAAGATGAAAAATGTCATATACCATATATTATATATAACATATATTTAAAGATAAACAAACCAAAAAGAAATCCCCGACAAAATTAGGATTTTCGGGATAAGGAATAAACAAATCATGGATAAATCCAAGCGACTCTATTTTAAATCCAAGCGATCTTTTCGTAGGCGTTTGCCCCCGATTGGGTCGGGGGATCGAATTGATTATAGAAACATGAGTTTAATTAGTCGATTTATTAGTGAACAAGGAAAGATATTATCTAGACGGGTGAATAGATTAAACTTAAAACAACAACGATTAATTACTATTGCTATCAAGCAAGCTCGTATTTTATCTTTGTTACCCTTTCTTAATAATGAGAAACAATTTGAAAGAGGTGAGTCGGCTGCTAGAACTGCGGGTCTTAGAATCAAAAAGGGGGATAGGCTTACTCTTCACTTGAATCAAAATTCCAATACGAACTCAAAGGCGGATTGATGTTTTGTTCGAAAAATTCGCGAATTAAGATGTGAGTGTCGTGTCATAAGAAAAAAAGGATCGGGGAAAAAGAATAAATCTTTTTTTATTGAACGTCTTGTTTGTTCATTTTGACGACTTTATCATATTATTTGATTATATTTTATCATACTAATTTCTATTCTACCTTCCCGGAGTTAATTTTACAGCGCACTCCATTAAAATTGAAAACATTCCTATGGAGTCCTTCCAATCTACTTATTTTATAATCTCAGTGGAAATCATAGAAAGACAATTTCTATTTAATATAGCTATTTGCGCAAGTATTTTACGATTAAGAAGCAACTGCTTCTTGTACAGATTGTGTATGAAAATATTATAACTATAGTATACTAAATTCCCTCGAATTGCTGCATTTATCCGAGTGATCCACAAACGGCGAAAATATCTCTTTTGCCTACCTCTATCCCGATAAGCCGAAAACAAAGCTCTTATTTTCTGTTGAGTAATAGTTCGAGTAAGTCTTGAATGAGCCCCTCGAAAGCTTGATGCAAATAAACGAATTTTTGTTCTACGTCTCCGAGCTATACATCCTCGTTTAATTCTGGTCATTGAATAAATGAAACTTTGATAAATAACTAATTGATTTCTTTTCTTTCAGTTATTCCCTTCCCCTTTTCTAGTTTGTTAATAACAAAACGGATCCTTCCAATGTATAAAATAAAAACTCCAACGGCTTTTGCTACTATAACCTTCCCGCCCACGATTTTTTATTTTTTTTTATAGGCATTTTACCTCGAAATAAGAAATAATATTGATATTGATACTAGATATTAAAAAAAGCATATTAATATTAAATAAAAACAAAAAGTAGTAAATATAAAATAGAAATGAATAAAAAAAAAATAGTGGGTTCCATCGTTTCTATGGTTACTTCTTAAACGGCGAGATCCCTTCTATACACCGGAGCCCCTTCTTTTCTTTCATTTAATCAATGCTATTGTTAACTTGTACAGTTCACACTTTTTGGCTCTACCCATGAATTATTCAGTAATCCGTCTTTCACAACGAGATCCACTTATACAGTAACGGTATTTAATTATGAAGATTAACTGTGTAGCTGACCCTCTTAGTCCGTTGTTGAAAGAGTAAGGGCGTAATCTTTCTTGCCTTTAAATGGGATTCCCCCCGCTTAATGGATAAACATTTGCTACCAATGGGAAATTCTTTCTCATCTTAAATTGAAAATGGAGACGATTGGATTTACACCACTAGAAACCATAAATTTTGATACACAATTACACAATAGAAGGGTATGATAGATACTTTTTAGATAGTGAATGGAGTTCTTCCGTTTTATTTTATCTTATTTACTGTTACTGATCACTGATACTGGAAAAATGGGTTCTTTTCTTTTGCCCCAGTCCATGCTCTGAACGAGTCACACATACACCCTAGTACATGTTCCTCGTCGCTGAGGGCATCCCCCAAGGGCGGGGGATTTCGTAACATTTCTGATTGGCTGTCTCGTCTTTCTAATAAGTTGTTTAATAGTTGGCATGTTGACTCGTATACATAATGAGCTGGTTTAGATCGATCCTAACCGGCCGATTAGGAATTACTTCTATAGTAATAAATTAATTAATAGAATACTCTATCAAACCCAGTAAGAAGATAAAATTTCAAATGGCGTATTTGTATTTGCGCGAAATCCCTGTTATTTTTTATTCTACCCCTACATGATCAACAATTCCATGAGCTTGGGCTTCTGTTGCTGACATAAAAACGTCTCTTTCCATGTCTTCGGATACAACCCATAGAGGTGTGCCTGTTCTTTGTACATAAACCCTTGTAATGGTTTCGCGCAGCTTCATCATTTCTTCCGCTTCCAGGATAAATTCTCCTGCGGGTGCCTCATAAAAAGAACTAGCAGGTTGATGGATCATTACCCTGATTATATAACCTAATAACTGGTTCTTCTATCTCGAAGAGAAATCAAAGAGAATAAATTAAATAACGAGTAATGATATGAAAACCAAAAGATAGAATTGAACAACCGTACAGGCATCTTTTGCGCATTGCATACGGCTATACAATGGAATTTACTTTATAACCTCCATTCCATTGAAGAAGTATAAAATCAAATTCAAATATTCAAATATAGGGCCTATCAGACCCCGATCGGTAAATAATCCAATAACCATCCTTCATTTTATTTTGGAGTAGTTAAAACATACTATGATGGTTCCGTTGCTTTATATATTTATTTAGTCTGTTATTAAGCAATCCCAAAGTTTCTTTTTTTTGTATTCTTTCCTAAGATAAATATTGTTATTATCCCTCTGGTGTGAAAACAAAAAAGTTTGTGACGCTGCAATAGGCTTCCGATAAATCAGATAAAATCGGAAATGCCCTTTATCTCATACTAGTCGTTCGATATATAATCTAATGATTGATTTTTGAAAAAAAAAAAAACAAAAATAAAAAAAAAAGGTTTCTCATATCGAATTCAAAATGCCATGCTATTATTACTTAATAGTCATATTTCATATGGCGAAGGCATAGTCTTCTTTTTTCTCTCAAATACAAAACTCATTGGCGCCGAGCATGAGGGAATGCTAGACGTTTGGTAATTTCTCCTCCGACCAGAAGAAAAGATCCTATTGAAGCGGCCAATCCCATGCATATTGTCTGTACATCTGGTTGTACAAATTGCATAGTATCATAAATAGCCACTCCGGGTATTACCCACCCCCCGGGAGAGTTTATAAACAAATACAGATCTTTGCTATCATCCTCTAGACTGAGATATACCATAAGACCAATAATTTGATTCGAGAGATCGCTATCAACCTCTTGGCCTAAAAAAAGTAATCTTGCTCGATAAAGTCGGTTGATTAGGATATAATTGTATCCTTAGGAACCGTACGCGCACCTTTTGATGCATACGGTTTACCAAAAATCGCGCAAAAAAAAAAGAATCAATGTGTAGATTGCAGCCCTCATTCTTTTTTATTTTCATAGGGGGCTCTTTCTAACTTCTAACAAAGGGCTTTTTTTCTTCCATTTTTCAAGAAGGATTTGTTTTGGCCTGTTTACTTTACCTATATATAAATAAAATATATATATAAATAATTTACTAAACTTATCGAATGAACTTCTCATTGATGTATTGTTTCATCGAGATCGAATCCAAATAACGATGCCATTTTCTTGTTCCTGAATGGGCTTTTTCAATTTTTTTAGGTTTATGCTCTACTCCGAGTAAAGATAGGCCCGATTTTTATTTGCACATATAGGGCAAATGTCCCAATACCACGTCTTTTTGCTATGGCTTTTTTTATTTTTCAATTTCATTTATTTCATGTCTTCCACTAAATATTCAATGTATTCATTATATTAAATGTATTCATTATATTACTCGATTGATTAAACAGTTTGAGATCGCTCCTGTTTATAAATAGAATATTATAAAAGTAGTAATCTTAGATATATTACCAATTGGGTTTTTTCTAAACGGAGCCTGGATACTTCATTTTTTTGGTCCAGTCGAGCCAACCATAAATTATTCTAATTGATAATATTAATCTGATACCCCTACAAAAAATAAATAGGATTAAATTGTATTTCACGCTCCAAACTTTTGATAATTCAATCAATCTTTTTGGGGCGAAAGAGGGGATATCTCGATCAGGGGAGAGAATGGGGAAATTCCATGTGACCCAATATATCTGACAAGTCGCACTATATGTCAACCCACGATGCATCTTCCTCTCCAGGACTTCGAAAAGGTACTTTTGGAACACCAATAGGCATAAAATGAAAGAAAAAAAATTAAGTACTATATCTTACTTTGATGTGGAAGCGTAACAACGGGTTTATTGTCTTAATAAGATTAGCCTTTATCATAGTTTATCCATAAATTGAATAAGTTCATAACAATAACATAAAAAAAGAAAACCGAATGATTATGACTAAAGGAAAATTTTTACGAAACGAATGGGTCTTTGGAATGATATGAACAAATGGGTATGTCTTCACTCAGAGAAAATTAAAGTGGGATCAATCCCCTCTACCATTGCGTATTGGTACTTATCGGGTATAGAATAGATCTGCTTATTTTTGTTCCTACAAATGGAATTCGTCTATTATTACTATCTATTATTATTATTACTAAAAGAATAGAACAAATATTAATTCTTTCCTCGAGAAAATCTACCGAAAGAGTGGGTCCAGAGCATAGTTTTTTTACTTTTTACAATGCAATAAAGTTACATAGTGTCTATTATTCGTTGATTAAAGGGGTATTTCCATGGGTTTGCCTTGGTATCGTGTTCATACCGTCGTATTGAATGATCCGGGTCGTTTGATTTCTGTTCATATAATGCATACAGCTCTAGTTGCTGGTTGGGCCGGTTCGATGGCTCTATACGAACTAGCGGTTTTTGATCCCTCTGACCCCGTTCTTGATCCAATGTGGAGACAAGGTATGTTTGTTATACCCTTCATGACTCGTTTAGGAATAACCAATTCATGGGGCGGTTGGAGTATCACAGGAGGTACTATAACGAATCCGGGTATTTGGAGTTACGAAGGTGTGGCCGGGGCACATATTGTGTTTTCTGGCTTATGCTTTTTGGCAGCTATTTGGCATTGGGTGTACTGGGATCTAGAAATATTTTCTGATGAACGTACAGGAAAACCTTCTTTAGATTTACCTAAGATTTTTGGAATTCATTTATTTCTTTCAGGGTTGGCTTGTTTTGGGTTTGGCGCATTTCATGTAACGGGGTTGTATGGTCCTGGAATATGGGTGTCCGATCCTTATGGACTAACCGGAAGGGTACAATCTGTAAATCCAGCGTGGGGTGTGGAAGGTTTTGATCCTTTTGTTCCGGGAGGAATAGCCTCTCATCATATTGCAGCAGGGACATTGGGCATATTAGCCGGCCTATTCCATCTTAGTGTCCGTCCGCCCCAACGTCTATACAAAGGATTACGCATGGGAAATATTGAAACCGTCCTTTCCAGCAGTATCGCTGCTGTCTTTTTTGCCGCTTTTGTTGTTGCTGGAACTATGTGGTATGGTTCAGCAACTACCCCGATTGAATTATTTGGTCCCACTCGTTATCAATGGGATCAGGGATACTTCCAGCAAGAAATATATCGAAGAGTTAGCGCTGGGATAGCCGAAAATCAAAGTTTATCAGAGGCTTGGTCTAAAATTCCTGAAAAATTGGCTTTTTATGATTACATCGGTAATAATCCGGCAAAGGGGGGATTATTCAGAGCGGGCTCAATGGACAACGGGGATGGAATAGCTGTTGGGTGGTTAGGACACCCTATCTTTAGAGATAAGGAAGGGCGTGAACTTTTTGTACGTCGTATGCCCACTTTTTTTGAAACATTTCCGGTTGTTTTGGTAGACGGAGACGGTATTGTTAGAGCCGATGTTCCGTTTCGAAGGGCAGAGTCGAAGTATAGTGTCGAACAAGTAGGTGTAACTGTGGAGTTCTATGGTGGCGAACTGAATGGAGTCAGTTATAGTGATCCTGCTACTGTGAAAAAATATGCTCGACGCGCTCAATTGGGCGAAATTTTTGAATTAGATCGTGCTACTTTGAAATCCGATGGTGTTTTTCGTAGCAGTCCAAGGGGTTGGTTTACTTTTGGCCATGCTTCATTTGCTCTGCTCTTCTTCTTCGGACATATTTGGCATGGCGCTAGAACCTTGTTCCGAGATGTTTTTGCCGGTATTGACCCAGATTTGGATGCTCAAGTAGAATTTGGAACATTCCAAAAACTTGGGGATCCGACTACAAGACGACAAGTAGTCTGATACAAGATTGATTTCTTACTTTTATTTTTGTGATTTAACATAGACAGGGAGCCGGATAAATCTTGATTTGAATCGCTGCCTTTGCCCTTTCTTTGACTCTTTCTCTTTAGTTATCCGGGAGACGACCCAAAATAAACAGGCATGGAAGCTATAATTGTAAACCACAATCGAATCTATGGAAGCATTGGTTTATACATTCCTCTTAGTCTCGACTCTGGGAATAATATTTTTCGCCATCTTTTTTCGGGAACCACCTAAAGTTCCAACTAAAAAGATGAAATGATTTTTTATTATCTCGATTGAAGTAATGAGCCTCCCAATATTGGGAGGCTCATTACTTCAACTAGTCTCCGTGTTCCTCGAATGGATCTCTTAGTTGTTGAGAGGGTTGCCCAAAAGCAGTATATAAGGCGTACCCAGTAAAACTTACAAGTAAACCAGATATAGAGATGGCAACTAAGGTTGCTGTTTCCATTATTATATAATTTTAAGACCACAATGGATCTATGCTAAGATCATTTATTTACAATATAATGGTATACAAAGTCAACGGCTCTCACTGAATACAAAATAGGATTTATGGCTACACAAACCGTTGAGAATAGTTCTAGATCTGGTCCAAGACGAACCATTGTAGGGGATTTATTGAAACCACTGAATTCGGAATATGGTAAAGTAGCTCCAGGTTGGGGAACTACTCCTTTGATGGGTATTGCAATGGCTCTATTTGCGGTATTCCTATCTATTATTTTGGAGATTTATAATTCTTCCATTTTACTGGATGGAATTTCAATGAATTAGATTCACAAGAACTACTAAATCGCTTTTCACTATAAAGTGAATCATTTAGGTCGTTTTTAGCCCATTCTATTTTTGGGTAGTTCGACCGTGGAATTTCTTTGTTTCTGTATTTCCGGAATATGAGTGTGTGACTTGTTATAATTGATCCTATGGATACTACAGAGAGTGGTTCTGTCATCTTGATACAGATGGTTTTACCTCGTCGGATATTCATTCTAGTATCCGGAACGCGCGGAATATAGGAAATAGATTACAAACTATTCTAACTATGATTCATATTTTATATTAAGACCTCGCGGGCCGGACTCCAAAAAAAAGAGTTAACCCCCAAATAGTTAAAAAAGGGGGTTAGAAGTGATAAATCGACAGATTTTTATTCTTTTTCCCGTTTATGCTTATTTTAATTAAGGGACAAACCTTTCTTTGAATTTTTATTCAGTATATCTATTCATTGAATAAGTGATGATCCAACGATTCTTACTCAGGGAATTTTTGGACTTAGTTTGAAGGTTTTCTTGAATCATCGTGGTTGTAGTATGAATCTGAGGTTTTAATCGATTCATAGGGTCTTAACAAGAGAATTCCTATCAATAATAAAGAAAACAGAAGTAAAACCGCGTTACACACAAATAAGAATAACAAGAATAACAAATAAAAGAAAATAAAAAAAAAATAGGTAAATAGAGGATTCAAGAGGCCTGTAACAATCAACATAAAGACGAATGAGCCAACTTGATATTTTTTAGCATTATAACCACAAAGAAGAGCTTTCAGATTTTTATTCTTTCGTATCTTTAGAGAAAAAGAAAGAGTGAATCATAGGAGGAAAGATAAATAAGTTTCAAACTTTTTATTACACATATCCATTCTAGCCAGTATTTGGGTGGTTTTTGTTTGAGCCGTACGAAATGAAATTCTCATATACGGTTCTCAGAGGGGGAGTTCCCTGGATTTACCTATCTCAATAAAGTATATGATTGGTTCGAAGAACGTCTTGAGATTCAGGCGATTGCAGATGATATAACTAGTAAATATGTCCCTCCCCATGTGAACATATTTTATTGTTTAGGCGGAATTACACTTACTTGTTTTTTAGTACAAGTAGCTACGGGATTTGCTATGACTTTTTACTATCGCCCAACGGTTACTGAGGCTTTTGCTTCCGTTCAATATATAATGACTGAAGCTAACTTTGGTTGGTTAATCCGATCAGTTCATCGATGGTCCGCAAGTATGATGGTGCTAATGATGATCCTGCACGTATTTCGTGTGTATCTCACCGGTGGCTTTAAAAAACCTCGTGAATTGACTTGGGTTACAGGTGTAGTTTTAGCTGTATTGACCGCATCTTTTGGCGTGACTGGTTATTCCTTACCCCGGGACCAAATTGGTTATTGGGCAGTCAAAATTGTAACAGGCGTACCGGAAGCTAT